>NW_006799993.1:337269-501632 GCF_000485575.1 Poecilia formosa
TTAAGAAAGAATCTTCTTCCACCACAAACCTGTATATTGGCCACCTGATGACAAAAAATGTTCCATGAATTTTAATAATAAATGAGAAAACATTACCCAGCAGCAGTGTTTTCTTAGGTCATATCTATTAGAAGTACTCGGATATCTCAGAATCACACAGGGATGAAGGATGTGAAATTCACATTGTTCTACTTAATGATGACCGGGTCTGTAACTTTAGTCATGATGGGTTTTCTCTCTCTCTCTCTCTCTCTCTCTCTCTCTCTCTCTCTCTCTCTCTCTGTCTCTCATATTTAAGGTTTAACTGACCATCTAAGGATTAAAGTTCAATGCTTTATTAGTGCCCTCTGGTGGTCAAATATTTACAACAGTAGGGACCAGGCCCATATTAAAAGTGATTCATAAAGGATGTTAAAGACTAGGACGAAGGTACAGAACAAATTGGAGCTTATTACCAAAAGTAAATAATCAGAATACCAGCGGATACATATAAAAACATTTAATTATAACAAGAGTTTGATTACTGTAATGACAATAAAGATGTTTCCACTGGACTCAATAGTGGCATTTTTGAAGGACATGTGCATCATCATTGTTGACCCTGGTGTCTCTCATCTTCCTTTTGACAGTACCATCAGGCTCTAAATAGGGTTTATGTCCAGTCAGTTTGCTGGTTGACTAAGCATGGTGATACAATGTTAAGCAAAGCAGGTGTTTGTACTTTTGGGCTTTGTGGGTAGATATTAAATCCGGCTGGAAAGAGAAGAAACTATGTCAATAAAGCTTCTCAGTGGGCTGGAGCATGGATAGTGGAACTAAGAAAACACAAGTACCAAAATAAGCAGATGACACGATACTGGCTGCAGTTATGCTCGTTGCATGTGCATCTTTATTTCCCTCATAATTTCCTTCTAGTAAACATACCATTAATATGGCTGGATACAGCACTCTGAGAAGTCTGCCGGACAATTGTCAAGTCAGCAGTATGCCAGTAAAAACAAATTTGAGTGTTAAAAATCGAATTCTATTGGATCTTCTTTAATATCTTTTAAAAGACAGACTTTGAGGTTTTCATTCCAAGTAATGTTAATCAAATTTGACAAAAATAAGTACTTGAGATTTAGCGCCTTGCATATAGAGACTCTTAAATTTATAACTGAACACAAGTTTCACATTTTTAATTGAATTTTTTGACAATAACTTAGAGTTGCACATGTAAGTACCTTTTCCAATAATAATATGTCACATTTTCTTCTATACAAGTCTAACTTTGAAGGCTTGTTAACCTGAAGACGACAAAAAGACAAATGTAGGCATTCTTGCGTTCCAGTGACACGTTGCAAGTAGATATAAGATAATTAACCTGAGGTGATTCCGTGTGTGTGTGTGTGTGTGCGTGTGTGTGTGTGTGTGTGTGTGCGTGTGTGTGTGGTTACAGGCAGGACTGCCTCTGTGTTTTACACCGTCGTGAGGGGGATGATCGTGCAGGTCATCACAGCCTGACAGGGGGGAGCTTACAGCGGAGAGAGAGGGCGGCTGAGTGAGAGAGGGAGAGTTGGGTGATGAGATGGAGAGGGGCAGGAGATCAGTGCGCAGCAGATGCACAAGGTGCTCCTTGTTCGCTCTCAGATCTGTAGCAGCATCAGTCACAGATTAGACATGAGCAACCTCGAAAAGTAGCCTCTTACGGTGGATACAAACCTGGTGGATTGTACTTGTCTTTCTCTTGGACTCCAGGTCACTGGAAACCCGGGAGGTTATTATTTTACGCACACGTGCTCAGCGCAGTTCCCTGGATGTTGGGATTAAAAAACCTCTCGGATCTTTTCTGGCACAATGAGACTCGTAAATTTAATGGATCTAAGCACCAAATAGGAGTAAAATCTATTTTCGGGCAGCGCTTGCAGCCGGCATGGCTTTACCAAACTCACCGGGCTCTCCCGAATCGGGGAAGCCCAGCCCCAACGTCATAGACCTGGGGACTATCTTTGTTGACTCGGACATCATATTTGGCTTCACAAGTCACCTGCTGAGGAGAAAAGCAAAGGTAAGAGCGACTCTTCGGGGATGAATAAACACTTGAGGAAATATGATGAGGGAAAACAGTTGGGATCCAGAAAAAACGATGCGCGCAGGAGCGCTCCTCTCCGGGATTCAAACGCATCTTGCAACGTCCCTTCTCTTTATCTCAGATTAATTCAAACTCTTCAATTATAATTTTTTTGTGGAATTCTAAATCTATTTTTTATTTTCATATACATAACCCAAAATTTATATAAATCTCTACAAAAATGCAACACTGTGGATAATGACATTTATCGAAAAGCAGAAGATGATTATCGTAAAACGTTCTGGGCATGTTTGTGTGAAACAGAGATTGTTATATTGCACATAATTCTCTCATCCGAATCTATAACGCCCTAAAGGTCTTGAGATTATCTCTATCTAACCTCAAAACTATTAGAGAAGATGTTTTCTGGCTTAAGTTGGAGTTTAGCATGGCATATAGTCTGTAATATGAAATGACACGTACAAAACTATGGACAGAGACAATTTAGAAACCCTTTTCAGGGGTGGCCACCGTGGCTGACATCACCCACATGAAATATTCAAAGTTTACTAATTAAATATTAAACCCATAGTGAAGCCCTTTAATTCAAGTCTGAGAAATGCCGTTTTGTTCTTTACCCAGACGATGGCGCCAGAGTCCCATTAACGACGCGCAGGGGCGATGCTCTTGGACTGAAAGTTGTTTAATTTTTTGTTAAACTAACTCCTTAGTTATATATATATATTTAAATGAAGTCATTGTTTTAGATTAATCATCTAAAGTTAATCTACTTGACCTAATTTCAGGATTATAAATTAGCATTTTAAATTTCCATATTTCCATTTAATGCGTAGAGCACCATGTCTACGTATTTATACGAGAATAATAAAAGAAACATCTTAAATAATTTAGCTGTCAAAAGAGCTTTTAAACTTTCTACTCTAGAATAATGAGACCCCACCCAGGGGCAGAAAGTTTGTTTCGCCCTCCCACTTCAGCAGGCTACACCGCCTCCTCTATTGATCTGCCAAAAAACTCCTGCGCTGCTTGCAAACTTATGGACAAGCTCACTTGTTACTTTGGCTGTGCAGCTCTTGCCAACGTGCAGTGTGATAGATGACAGTGAGTCTAATTTTCAGAGTAGCCTATGGCTCTGCCTCGCGTTTTTCACTTTGACTTTGACGAAAGATTCTCCTGAAGGTGTATACCTCGGATCTGGGAGAATGAGAACGTTTGAGGGCATTTTGGCTTCTGATGGAGAAGACCTCCACAGCCGCGTGTTCACTGTAAGTGTGTCACAATCGGGGTGAACTACTGACTACGTCTCAATTCTTGTTTAACCTGCATTTCTCTGTTCTGCGCACTCAAAAGGTGCTCTTGTTTACCTCTGTCACCTGTACGCACCTGACCCATGAACTGCTAACCTGATAAACTTCTTCTTCTTCTTCTTTTCTTTTTTTCTTTTAAATCTTGTGCTGAAGGTGGAGGGATGTCCCAGTGGAGAGTCCGCGGTGAGCCCCAGGAAAAGATTTCACTCCGCGGAGGAAGCGCGATGCAGCAGCCGTCCTCCACCTGAGGGCGCCGGGTCAGTTTCCATCACCGAGTCGGAGGAGAAAGGAGGCTTTTGCCAGCAGTGCCAAAGGAAGGTGTCGGAACTGAAGAAACAGGCGCAAACTCTGGCTGACCACAACTCCTTAAAGGTTAGTTTATATTCCCTCAGGCAAATCTCCCTTCCCCATTTAGTTCCCCCACCATATATTGGGGCAAGAAAGTACCCCATGTTGGTCCCATGGGGTTTTCTCAATCTGGTGGGGTCTAAGTAGACCCTGATTGTCTTCACTAAATACAACCTACATGGTAAAACCAATTGGACACCTTAAATTGTACAGTACATTTAGGACCCATGTGAGGTAGCTGGAATCCCAGTGTACCATACTGGTAAGAGATGGGCTCCCAATAGTTCTCACATGGGATGGTTCAGAGGCCACACAGTGGCCCCAGGTAATGTTTTGTAAACGTTCAATGGAGGACAACCTGTATCAGTCCTATATGTGTATTTCAAAGAGAGAATTGCTAGTCAGGAGTTTAAAGTACACTTTCAACATTTGGTCCATCCTGGATGGAAATATAACCTGTGGCAGCAAAACTAATCTGGCATTCTACATGGGTGTTGGCTGGCTGTTAAGAAACTGCATCTCAATTACACATCACTTGTGGGTGCCATATTAGTTCCAATTGTTTTAACCAGAATTTGTAACATGTGGACAATATCAGCGGGGAAGCATTTTTAGCCAATATCCTATAATATTGGCCCATATGTGAACATATGTGTGGAGAAGGTGGTTTTGGACTCCTGATTATTAATTCTCACTCTGAGTTGCTTCTTTGAAGATGTTTGTCTCCTTCATATGTTCTTGCCCTTGTTATTCACTGTGGGTTGAAGGACAATGAAGTTCCACTTGCTATTTTCTAACAGAACCTAGAAGACTCTCATCATTCTCTTGTGGCATTATTTATTGCTCTACTTGACTTCAAATGCTGGCCTTGGATGTGAAACTGGACGCTTTTGAGACATTTAAAGTGGCCCCCTTTGTTCGACCAAACAATGCTTATCTTTTTTTATGTCGCTGTTGGGTGTGGGGGGTACGGGGGGTGTCCACGGGCCTGAAACGACTGGGCCGCTCACGTTGGAGGCGAAGGAGGAAATTCAGTCCCAGTCAGCCTTCGATGTCCATTGAAAGTGTTCCTGTGCTGCTGCTCCCAAAATTCCCACCACTGTTAAATATAGGTTTTGCCCCCACTGTTGTGGCGGGCTGGGTTTGTCCTCTGGTCCGTGCTCCTTTGTTATAATTTTTTGTCATTAAAGGGGGGAGAATTTCAACATGAGATTGAGTTTCATCACTTTAGGGTTCACCTGTAATCCCACAGCACCTGTGGTTCAACCAGGAGCAGCTGTTCAAAAGGACAAGGGGACATTTCTCAACCACCTGGACTCCTTATGTGTGGTCTGTCCATTATGAGAAGTTCAGAGCACATCTGTATTCAGCTATCAGGTATATCCACTTCATATATCCATAAAGGCTTCACTTGAGTTCTGTCATCTGTCATTGGAACTGACCTCTTGTGTTTAGTGACAGACCCTCTGGCAGCACTTTGTGGTTCTCTCCAGGTGCTCTAAGAGGAAGAAAGAGATGAAGACCTCCTCTTTACCCACTATTTGCTCTTGTTGATGGCTAAATGAGGCCTTAATTCCAGGGTGGCAAGCAGTGATGGCTGGGTACTGTTGTTGTGCGGTGGCTGTGGTATGGCTTCCTCTAGGCGAAAGGATAAAAACCTCATTGTCTTTTGGAGGTTTGAGTAGCTCACCTGTTGGGCCTCATAGGATGGATGATTGGTTCCAAATTACTTCCTCCATGGAGGGTGTAAGGTCAGCGGGGTCACTCCAGGGGCCTGCTGGTGTGTCTGGGATCCTGCAATCTGCTTTGATTTGGACAGTGTTTGGGTCTGTCCTGGGAAAAACCAAGAGCGGAGACTGTTTACCCGAGGTCACACTTCCCCACCCTCCCAATCTGCCTGCAGACCTGCTTTTTTTTTTTCTTCTTAAGAGGAAGTCACTCAGTCCCCAGACATCCCCTCTCTCTGCATACTGTATTGTTTGAATACAGTAGTAGTATCAGGAGGACTAAAATTCAAGGAAGAGTGAATGTGCTTTTCAACATCAAGCCTGCTGGAGGGAAAGTTGACTTTTCACACACTCTGAAGCCTCCCAGACAGTTTTTTTTTGTATTTTCCTGTTTGGGTCTGGAGGAACGTGCTTACAGTATGTCCCACAAGAAAGCTGTGGAAGCGAGGGCCCCTCCCTTTGTGTCTGCAATTCAGCACAGCTTTGTCAAAAAGCCACCAGTTGTGTGAGGAAACAATGTGCAGGGGAAAATTAGTAACATGCAAAAGTATTCATATTAAAATTTATGCTTTGAATTATGCAATGATAAATCTACAAATTTCAACGTGTTCTACTGGTATTTCACATGACAGGCCAATGGAAAGTGGGGCTGTAAAATTTAAGTACAACAATACAAATTTATTTATTTATTTTTTTATAAAATCCAGGCCTAAATCCAATTGAGATCTGAATAGCTAGAGCTATTTTGCAGAGAAAAAAGATGCAAGTCTGGGGATGTGCACAGCTGGTATAGACATTCTTTGAAAACTTGCCACTGCAAAGGCAGAGCAAAACAGGATTCCTTAAAGCAGTGGTCCACAACTTCTAATTGGAATCCCCTGTTCTTGCACTGAAAAAAACATTTTTGGCCATCATCATCACCAAGAAGTGCTTACATGCACACTTGTGCAGACACAAAGATGCAGAGTTGCATAGGCTTATGCCTATGTGCACTTTGTGCTTGCACACATTTGGCACCAATACCAAAAATAACATTTCACTAATTAATCATTATTTTATTCGCAGTCCTACAATTCTTTCTTTCTTTCCTCCATGCTGGATGCCTTAACACGTTTCATGTTGTCCAGACATTAAATGCTTCTGTCTAAATGTAGGTGCCAACCCCCATACTTTATTGAATCAAGGGATTTCGCCTATTTGATTTGCATACCTAAAACTGTGATGATGAGTGATTCAGCCATTAGTGGTAGACTGTCTGTGTTCCTTAATTTGATTAATTTTAAACTGCTTCTTATGGCCGAACGCAGTGGCTAAGGGATGATTTTAGAAAAAGATTAGTGCTTAAAACTCCACATCAAAGAAACCACTAAGCTCCTTACTGTAATCAGAGGATCTGTCAACAATTGCTGCAAACTGATAGGAGTTTGACTGGAACCTCCGCCCACAAAGTCTCACTGCAGAGCGAAAATCTCTGACATGAAAGAATCCCGAATACGAAGTTAAGAGATACACTGGTATCCTGATTAGATGCAGGAAAAATAACCAAATTGTTTTCCCGTTGCAAACCTGCCATCTTCTCTGTGAGCTGTTTGCACAGGAGCAGAGGGAGGCCTAAATTAGTTAGTTCACAGACCTCTATAAATGCAACAAATCACCTGCTGCCAGGAAAGATTATTATTCCTCGCCTCGGGCCAGGTTGAAGCAAATCAGACCAGATAACGCACAAACATTTCTATCTTTCCTGTTTGAAAGGGATCACTTTAATTGCATTTGCGGAGCTCACCGAGAGATAACATTCAGCGAGAATGAAAGTCAGAAAGGTTGGATTTCTTTTTGACCAAAGGGACCTCTAAAATCTTAATTATTCTCTTGTTTGCTTAAGCTAAAGCTTGTTTGTTAAAACTAAAGTGGAAAAATACAGACATGCTTTTATTCAACAACATTTTGCTCTTAACATTTTACCTTATACAATTTGATATATTTTCCTCTGCAGCTCTGATTGAGTGTTAGAGAATCATTTTCCAGCTGGCACCTCGCCCTCAGTGTCAAGTCATTAGTTGCCTCTAAAAGGTTTTCATCCATTATTTGTTAAAGAACTGCATACCTACAGCATAATTCTACCACCACCATATTTTATAACAGGCATTGCGTCTTTAGGGTGATGCTAGTGTTAGCTTTCTACCATGTGTAATGTTTTGCATTAACTCAAATATTTCAACTTTGTTCTCATCTGGGTAGCACTTTCTTCTATGCATTTGTTGTGTCATTTATCGATTGTGACAAACTGAACTTCTTATGTCCTTTCTGTGTCCGTTCTTCCATAAAGGCCAAATATGGGAGGTTTGTGTCTAATAGTTTTGATTGTTCCACCTGAGATGAGGATCTCTGCAGCTTTTCCAGAGTTGCCAAATGCTTTTTGGCTTGGAATCTAAGTGAAATACTTTGAAAATGACAAAAAAATAAAACTTGACACAGTGTATGAATACTTTGTCAGCACAGTTACAGTGATATCAGTTCAGATCCTTTTAATGTCCAAGTAATAAGTCGGTGTATTATACACTTTATAGCTTCTTAATTGTCTTATATCATGTTTATACTGATTACAGAAACTTGGATGCATCAACATGATTCAGTGCTTTCTATTCTCTGAGCCAATGCTGGATTGGAGTTTGCTGCAATGCAGAAACTGCAGATTGCTTTTACTGGTACTGTAACAGTTCCTATTAAATATTGAGATTTATGAATATAGAAGCAACAGTAGACCTTGTGAGGTAAATTAGCATGCAGACGGATTAAAAGATAATGTCCTGCAGGCCTGCGAGGGGTTGAAGCTGTTGGAGGTTAAGGTCGGCCTCGCCTTTCCTGGGACCTTTGCACTGTGGAATCAGAAACCTTGACCATTAATCAGGCCACTGGAGACCATCTAGTGAATCTACAACCAAGTGGGATCCTGTACATGGAGAGAAAGTACACTACGGCTAATCATGTCTCGTATGTATGCACAAAGCGTCTCCGGCTCTTATGGATCGTGTACATCCATGTGACCACGAATGTGGCTGCACAAATTAATTTATACCATCAGTCGTCTTGCAGGTTTTTTTTTCCTACTTTGAATTAATGAATTATGGGAGGAATAATTTTCATAAATGACTCACTGGGATTCATGTTGGATTTGTTTCATTTTTGTTCCTCATTTGATCATCAGTCCGCTCAAATGTAAGTCATGTTGGTGTGTCTGTAGGTGTCTCAGATCAGGTTCCTGAAGCAGCAGAGAAGCTCGTGTTTGATGCATTTAGATTGCGTCAAAGCCGGCATGCCTTTCTTTTTTGCCCAAGGCAAAAATGCTCAGCTTTATTGGAATATTTCTTTAAAGATGACAGTGATGCGCGTGGACGCATGCGGATGTACAAGCAACTGCAATAAACATGGAAAAGTCAGCTCGATTTAACTGCGAGGTTTCTCATGCAGATTGTCGCTTCTTCCTCGATTGCTGACCTCTGTCCTTGCAATCAGTTGTCGTAAAACGTCTGGTAGATTAGCATTTGGGGCAGGGGGTTGCTGGAACAGGTGTGCTGTGCCAATTTCGCAGCAGGAGAGCAGGATGGAGTGACTGGCAGACAGATGGAAGGAAAGACTTTGAAGAGCCCTCCCGGTTGTGAAACTTGAGATAACGTAGAGTTAAAACAGTCCATGGCCATATTGTTCTGTGCACCTTTAAACACCTGAGCCCCAGAGGCTCTCTGTCATATTTGTGTGTGTGTGTGAGCGTGTGTGTGTGTGCTCAGCAGCCTGTTTCACTGCAAAGAGTCAGGGAGGAGATGAGAAACGATACAGGAGAAGAGAGGAGATGAGCTGTGCTCCCGCTTCATCCCTGCATGCAGTGTGACTTCTGCTTTATGGCATGTGGCTATATTAAACTGTAGAGCAATAATCTGGTGTCAAGTGGTGCAGAGACCACAGACATCAGTCATGGTGCTACTGTGCAGCACTGTATGTTTGAGCAGTAGCAGCATGCAGTCGTTTTAGGCCAATTTACTGCTCTCTGTAGTAGATGTTTATACATTCTCTTTCAAGCGAACGGATAGATTTTAGTGTCAAAGAATCACTTTTCTGTATCAGTGAAGCCTTCTTTTTAAAGGTCAAAATCTGATTTCTGCATGTGATCAGAGATTCTGGAAAAATTATTGGTTAATAAATTACTTTTATCCATTTTTTTTGTGTATTACCTACAGATAAAAGTTTAACTTATGTCCCTAAGCTGTTCATCTTTTTGATAGTAAAGCATAACTGGCATTTTATAAGAAATTTTAATTTAAAATTAATCAACATAATTACTTTTCATGCCACAACAAAGTACTGCGCTTTCAGTATCTCAGCAATGGGAAGTGTTTCTGCATTTAACACACTTAAGTATTACTGTAAATTAAAAAAAAACTTAGATTGATCAGATCAAATTCACTTCTAATGACTTTTTTTTGACAACCAGAATCAACAAAAGTCTTCATCTATTAATAAATCTTAACCTGCCGTTCATTTTTTTTCTTTTCTTCCAAACACTCCAGGTTAACCATGCTCTTTAAATAGTGGAACAACTGTGTCAGTAGTTATGTGCAGTGCAGTGAGTTTCTCATTCACTTCCTGCTTGCAGATTTTCACAGCTGGCTCTGCTTTCGAAGCACTTTCACCAGCCACCAGCCTCATTTTCTAACCTCCGGGTGACTCCGGAGTGACGGTCAAATCTTCACTGTGTCCGCTGCAGCTTCATTCTACATCTTTCATTTACCGAACGGGGAAAGTGAATCAGCCCCAGTTGTTGCTCGCTAGTCCACTACTTATTGCAATTGCAAGGAGCAAATTGCCAAGTTAGTGCTGGTAATGGGTTCAGGCTGTGCAGTTGCAGGAGGCTGATGGGTTTTGGTTTGAAAGAGAGCGAGGCCGATGCTCATCCCCATTCGTCAGGAATCGGCCGGAATGCAACACCTGGAGTCACTGCCACTCTTTCCGCCTACGCTGCACTTCAGGCTGCTCAGATGAGCGGCTCCACTGCAGACAGGATGAAACAGGAGCTGACACACAAACACACAACAAGACCCACATTCACAGGTTTATCAGGATGCATCGTTTTCGGGCCATCTGGTTGTTGCTGTTGTGTCTTTGGTGCTGTAATGTTTGCAGAGTTACCTGCCAAAGAGAGCATAGCTATTCTTAAACGTGGATATTCACACCTTCAGAGGTTGAATAGGTTGCAGTGGCTTATTTATTATTGAAATAAAATGAAATAAATAAAGCGAATACTTCAGTTCAGTAGTTTTCAAGACATCTTACATGAGTTCTTCAAATGTGCATTGGTGAAATTTTCTAGTCTTGATTTAAATGATCAAGTTGATTAAAGTCTTGAAATGTCAGGCATTCAAATTCATACATCTATGCCCATATATCACATGTTGTACTTGCCCGTGTGGAATGCACACAATACCTATGGGGGTCATTGGAGAAATACAAACAGAACATACAATTTCTGCAATTTTGCAGACTGCTACTCGCTAAATGTTTGACAAGGTTTGTGAAAATCAATTGCATGCTTCTCTTTACTTAGGCTGGATGGTCATTTTTAAAGTTTGAATGTTGAACACATGAACATGCTTTGATCTCAGACTGAATTCCTCAAGGGCCAGAGTCCTGCAACTTTTAGATGTGTCCCTTGTCCTGCACACTTGAATTAATTGGTGAAACTGCCTCACTAGCATGCTGTCTAGCTCCACAGAGCTCTGCTAATGAGCTAATATTGGAGCAAGGTGTGCTGAAGCAGAGAGACATCGAAAAGTTGCCCTTAAGGACTGGAGTTTGAGGCCACTGAAAGCCATTCTATTTTTGACTGCAACGGTTTATCCAGAAGGTGAACCTCTGTGCCCAGGCGAAAATCGTTTGCCGTCGGTTTGCAACATTTTCAGCTAAATCCATCATATCTTTAATTCTGTCGGCTTTCCTTTCCCTGCTGAAGAAACAGATTGGAAGTTGTTATGCTGGACGTTGAATTTGAAGTGTTTATCCATTGCTTTTTTTCAATCCTGCTAAAAATAATCGTGTGATAATTATTGTTACTGATTCATTTACATTATCTTTTGATCATGGATCTGAGTTTGTTCCTCTACGTTTATTCTGGTTCATTCTTACATAACTGGTAGGTAATGCTCCTTGTTCTGCTGCAGTAGTCTCCAGCACCTCTCTGTTCTCTCACTGTCTTCCACTCTCTGTGTGTTTGAAGAATCATTATTGTACATAACAACCTTCGCCCAAAAGAGTTTGCTGCTGTTTGGCAAAGGATTACAAGTTACAAAGAGCCAGACTGAAATGAACAATGAAGCCGAAGCGCAGACTGAGAGGGCGATGTGTTACAGCACTGCACAGATCTACAGAGCATGAGAACAGAGCGGCAGAGGCAGAAATGTCAGTGAACAAAGAACACAAATGAAACAAGATGTGCAGCCATTGGAAAAATGCATCAGCCTGACTTTGTGGATCTAAATATGCAACAGTAAAAGTCTGAAGTCTGAATGAGTGTTTGCTTCTTGCTGTCTTGGATCTCTCAGCGTTCAGCGCTATATGTCACACTGGAGTGAGACGCGCACAATCCGGGCGGTTTGCAGTCCATTATCGAGTCTGATTTAGAGAATTGGAGAGACATTGTTGTTGAGATAAATTTTCAACATGGTGCGCAGACACCGATGGGCTGGAGGTAATCTCCTACTGGCTCCATAAAATGTGCTCAATTGACAGCAGGCCTTGTGGTAGCAGACAAATCGCCTGGCTTATAGCGATGTGCTGAAAGAGAATGCCAGCGTTGTGCATCGTTGCCAAGATGGATATGCAGACAGCAAACTCTGAGCTGTCTGGGCGTGGCTCCCATGTTCAGGGCAAACAGGGGTTTAGCAGAGTGTGATCCCGAGTTGGAGCTGACTTAGCCTTGTTTGTTTTATTCCTTTGACAGAATCAATAAAGAAATTACAAGTCATCTGTCAGTTCAGAAGGTTGCCAGCATTTGGCAACATGTACTTTCAGAAATAACCAGTCAGGCAAGCCTTTTTGGTATTTGCTTCTATAGAGGTGCTTTATGTAATAACTACTTATTACAAGAAACACAACAAGCCAACTTTAGCTCTTCTGAAGCCTTAACTGTTTTTACAAAATGTTTGTGCAAGATAAAATTATACATTCAATTTTTGAAATAAAGCTAAAAAGAATAACAACATATCTCATTTCCTTTTTAAATTTCTTCCCAGGATCTAGATAATAGACTATTTCCGAAAGATAATTTCAGAATAAATAGCAATGGTGTCCAACCCCATATTTGTCTGAAAAAAAGCTCTAATTTAATTGTCAGATGTGATAAGATATGACATAATTCATTTATTTATACGTTTAAAGGAGCCTAAAGAAGCATTTCTACTGTGGAAGTCATTTATATAAGAATCAGAGGTGACGTCACACTGTGTGAGAGGGAGAGCAGTGGTACACAGCTCTGTACTTAATATTTCCCATTTATTTTAATACTAAGAAATGGGGGCTGGGCTCAGGTTCATCATCCATTGCAGAGTTTAGAGACGAGCCGCCACTCCACCAGAACCAGGAGACCCCGAGAAAGACCCAGACCATGGTGGAGGGACTTTACTTTAAATTTAGCCTGGACCTGGGAGAGGGATGTCTAGACCTTTGGACAAGCTAAAGACCAGGAAAGAATGTATGGATGCACATGAATATTTCTTTTTATTGCCTAAAGAACCTTTTACACACCAACAGAAGCACATTGTGGTTGCGGTTTGCGGCCGCTGTGTAAGTGCATCCGTTTGCTTTCACATCATATTTCTCCATTTGTGTCTGTTAGGAGGCACACCAGCATCTTCCGGTGATTCTATTTGTGTAATAGCTGATGGATTCTGTGTTATGATTGGTAAACAGGTAGCGTTAACTCATCTCCCTGGACTTCCTACCTAAGCTTTGGGCTATTTTTTATCATCAGCGGCTTCATTCTGATACGTATATATAGTGCCCCATAAATCCTGGCGAGGTGTGAAAATGCCAGTCAAAGTTCACATTGCTCATGTTCATTTCATGCTTGAGCATCCAGCTCCGCGAGCGAGGGTGACTGCGTGTATTGATGATGTGCGGATGTGCGTGTAAGCACCAGAGAGAAAAGAAAGATGAAGCTCGCTCAAAGTCCCTCCATCTTTTCCACTTTGCAGCAGGAGTCATCCATCTCTCTGGTCGTAACTGCTACCAATTTATGATTGCATTATTACAGTCAGGCTTTTGTCCTCATTGTGACACACGGACACATATCTGGTGGTGACCTGTTTGCTGGAGATTGTGGCTGAACGTTACTTTTATGTTTGTGAAGCTCAGATGGTTTTGCTAGTTATTAGATTTTTACTTTCTAAGCTTTCAAGGACATGGAAATAAATTACATTTCAATCCCCTTTATGGAAATACCCTACATTCTAGATTTGCTCCAAATCATTACGACGCATTGCTTTAGAAAGGAAAGCTGTTTGTCCACCTAGCATTTTTCTTTCAGCCTTAAATGGCCTGACATAATAATTTGTCTGCTGACATTTGAAAGGAAATGGAATAGCCCTGCATTCTGCAAAATGGCAGCCAAGTTGGTTTTATTTCCATAAAAAAAAATATATGTTGTTGAATTTCTCAACAGGCAGAGCACTGAAAAGGTCATCTGCAACTGTATGGATTTTCATAATGGATTTTTTTTTTGAAGAAAAACTCAATAAAGATACAGTAGGTGTGTTCTTTTCTGAGATTGGCACCTGAGGTTCTTCGAAGCAGTTCAACAAACTTCTGTACTTCTAGGAAATAGAGTATCCAAAGGGTACTTTTTGCCTCTTAAAAAGCTTCTGTTAATAAAACAACGCTGCGGTGAGCAGGGAGATGTCAGAAGATGGTGAAACATTTTCCAGTGCAAATGTTGAAATGTTTTTCTTGCAGTAGAATACTTTCATTAGAGCCAAATTCACCACACATTTCTACAACAATATGCAGGTCGGTAGGCAATTTGGGATTAAGTGCCTTGCCCAGGGTCACATCAACAGGAGGAAGCTGGAATCGAACCTACAACCTTATGATTGCAAAACAACTGCTCTACCACTGCGGCAGTCACCCCATGTGAAGGCTAATGTTATCGTATAGCACATAAACACTAGTTAATATTGGTTTATTTGGCAGATTTTTTAAAAACAACTGGTTGACAAAAATGCAACCAAAAAGATATTCAAAGTAAAATGGTGTTTGCAGTTTGAATCTGGTTTCCTATTATTCTTTCACAGAAACAACAAAAGCTGTTTTTAAGACTCCCGGGAAGATTCCAAATGAAACTGCTCACTTCGCCAAATATTTTGTTGCCTTTCGCTGCATGTCTGCAACGACTTGGACCAAGAGTTACTGATGTTCCTAAAAACAGCCACACATGGATAATTAGATTTATATTCAAATAGCAGAGCTTTACTGCCTTGAAAAATGTTGACATCTTGAGATGGTCATGACTCCCAGCTGATGCTTGCTGAAGTAAACCTTCCATCTCCTCTCTTTTATGATCGGCCTCCCATTAATAGACACGTCCTTTATGCTTCCCCTCTTGTTGTCGCCGTTCTGTTTTATGATGTCACTCTCTTTGGTGGAGAGCTCTGGGCTGCTTTATCTCCTTCATGTGTGCCGAGCACTTAAACTTAAACCTTTCTGTTTACGAGTCCCAAACTGCCTCTTCCCGTCTCTCTGCGTTTCCTGCTCACCTCAGCATCGCCTGTAAAAGATGAGGCATCCTGCTTGTTCAGGGAACTTTGTGGTGCAGACCCCCCCAGCGTAGCGAGCAGCTCCCCTGCTGAGAGTGACATCAAGCTCGCAGAATTTCCTGTGAAGAGTGTGGGCTGTTATGTGGCTCCCCACGTTTATTCTTGTCCAAATACCTTTTTTTTAATTTTTATTTAAGTTAGGAAAGTCAAGATTTTTTGTGTGTTTTGAGTTGTTAAAGATTAGGCATTTGTTAGTGTTTAATAATCTGATACCACTATAACCAGAGTTGCTTCAGTAAAGATTTTCTTTTTTCATTGTTGGGAAAAAAGCTTGTGTCTTTTTTGTGTTCTTTTGATGGATGATCGTCTCCTATATCAGTCATTTAAAAATGCCTTAATAGGCATCAAGTACTAATATTTGGGGATTCTGACATCCCTACTTTTAGTAAAATGTTTGTTTGGTGGATGAATCTAGTAAAGTTAGGTTGTCTCAATATTTAACTTTCATTTCGAGTTGGTTTTTAGTTAGAGTTTTATACCTTCTTTGTACCATCTTTAAGGTTTTGCATTTTCGGTTTGCAGTTAATCTTTGAAACAGGCTTCAGGGGTCCGAAGTAATTCTTGTCTCGGTGACGTCTAAATCAAAATGACAGATCGTAACTGTTGTTTACTGCTCTAAATTTATGCATCAAACGAAAACATCACTGGAATGCCTCTGAACATGTCTGTGCAACACGGAAATGCTGTCCCTCAACAGATTCCTGGCACTAAAGGGGTGGAAGTTCCTGGGAAGCACACCTGCGCTTGTGAATCTGATGAATTCCTGCCACGTTTTAGTGGTGAGAACAGGAACTGATGCTGTGATGCTCACACTTATGATATTTCACTCTTATTAACATAGTTAAAATGTTGATTTAGAAGTGTTTTTTTTTCTTTTTTTACAAAATACGTGGCATCTGATATATTTTTTTAAAGGTAAATGTTTAATATATCATGTTTATAGATTAATTTATGCAAAAATCACAATTTTGCAGCTTTTTAATAATTACATTTATGGTGGCCAAAAATGCAAGTTGAATGTACTGCTTGACTTGAAACTAATATGGGTTCTTCAAACACATGTGCGGTTTCACTGTTTTTAAAGCAATTTCACATTTAAGCAATATGCAGACAGACAGTTTTCTCCTGAAATGATCCACTTCGTCAAGATCTTAAATGTAACTCGTGTTACATTTAACTTTATGGCATGACATGGAGGCGATCGCAAGGAATGATGGTGATCTTCATGCACTAATTGGTGAAGCCCATATACTGTACTAGATTTTCTACCACACTTTACTTTTTCCTTCCACTTAACTTTCGATTTATATGCCAGGACACAGAACCCTGTCTGTTCTGTAGCATCTCCTTGTCGATCTTTGTCAGTAGTCTCTCCTTCATTGTGTCAGTCACATCAGGGATAATATTTCATATTAAAAACCTTTTCTGTTGTCTTATGATATTTTAAAGAAATACAATTATCAAAATGACCTGAAATATTTTGTAATATATCAGCATATTATTGAAATTTATCTACTTGAGTTGAACAGCTAAACTTTTCAATGATGTTGTTACATCACTGTGATGCACCTGCGTCTCCAGTGACGTGTGACTTTCAGACACAAATAGGTAAACACATTTCTGCTCAGATGTGTCCTAACATTTCCGCTGGCCTTGTGAACCAAAGTCACACGGTCATTACCATGTCCACGTTACCCCCTTCCTTCCCCTTTGGTCCAAGGCTGACCCCTCGGCGCTCCCTCGCCCCATGCTGGGCCTTTATGTCTTCATCTCTTTGTGAGAGCAGAGCTGTTTTGGCTGCGCAGTCCAGCCGAGGGCTGAATGCTGGACACACTTGAACTCCCACAGATGCAGACACCACAGACCAGGTTTGAACTGAATTTGACCCATCTGATGTGTTCGCCTGTGTGTCTGTCTCTTTTGTGTGCTCGGCACGCAAACATTTGCACAACTTAAAAACTAATTGCGCGTTCCTGACAGAAGGTGATTCCCACACTAGATTGTAATATAAAAAGTAATTCCCATTCTAATTGTTAGGCCAGAGGGTGTCATAAAAGCAATAAAGCAGCTTTTAAAAGTCATGCTATGGTGCTATTTGGATGGAGAGCTGAAGACCCCTGCAGCAGTGGAACAATGCTTAATTAGCTCATAAACAAAGGCTAGCGGGGGATCAAAAAGGGCAATCAAAGTTTCTCACTCCTTTGAAATTCTCACACCGTCTACAAAGCCATCTCTAATGGCTCCGTCACCCTGGTTGTTGTGTCTTACTGCGGTGCGCTTCCTGACAACATAAAAGACGCAGATTTCAAAAAGAGCTATGGACAGGAGATCCAAGCTGGGAACCACTCCCCTCTCCAGCCTTCCTCTCTCTCTCTGCGAGACGTTTATCCTCTGCTTACCCTTCAAGTTTGATGTTTGGGTCCCCCCAGCGAACGCCGCTGCTTAAATCTTTCCTGTCTCAGTCTTGTGTCCGTGACTGAGGCAGTTTGTTTTGGACAATGGACCGCGACAAGCTTTTGAAAGCTTGTCTGGACGACAGGTGTCCATCAGGTGTGTGTGTGTGTGCATATGCTCCTCTGTGGTGTTTTTGGAACACATTGTTGTATTATGTTTTTTTTTAATGCCTGGACACAAGCCTCTTTAAAGAAAACAGACACGAGGACAGCATGGCAGCAGGTCGGAGGCAATCTCTGCTTGTTTGTGCGACTATGTTATCATCTCCTGTTTCCTGTCAAAACAGGAAAGGACAGGGGCGAAAATGGAGGAGTAGGAAAGTGCTGCCTTGATGTATGTTGGCTGGAGGTCCAGCTCTGGCTGACGGTGACCCTCCCAGTCAGGAAAAACAGACCTGTTCTGGGTGTAACCCACAGTGGGATACTTCACGGCGTTATTTTTATCACTTTCATAAAGCGCGGCAGGGGGATGCCTTTCCCAGCTGTTGACACAGGTTTGGGTAATTTTTGTCCCTAAAACGGTGCAGGAGATCTGAGAGCCATCCCATCTGGCCGTGTCCCGTTGGCTGGCAGCCTCACATGTCTCTGTTTAGGAAGGGAAATCCTTTTTGGCGTGATGTTAATCATAAAAGCGAGACACTCCTTCTCTCTGGGTGATCTCTAGACCTCAATCACAATACCTTTTCCGTCAGGCCGGAGGTGTCAAATGATTTTATCCATCCATCACACACGTTCTGTAGATCTTTACAAAGGCTAGCTCTATTCCGCTGCAGGCACGGAATAGAGCTGCAAAAATCTTTGTTTTAGAGTGCAGCTTTGAGGAAATTCTGATCAGTGGAGAGCTACGAGAGCGCTGATGAAATATCAGGTAAGAAAAACAAGTAAGGCAAAAAAAGGACAAGACCTTGTCACTTCACATTAGGTGTTATTCAAAGTCATTACTATTTTAGAGCTGCTCTTATAGTTTGAAATCCTCTAATAGAGATGCTAGAGAAAGTGTCTGAGGTATCGTCTTTATGGCGCCCAAGCACTTCCCTTCCTCCACTCCTTACTGCAGACAGCTGGTCAGCTGGCTGAAATACGGCTTTTACACGTTACAGTTGAATACAAATTAGCCAAACTGGGCTGGCTTTGAAAAGATTTCAGTTATCAAATAACACAATCATAAAGTGGAAACTAAAGGAGTTTCATTCATCACTCTTATTTTGTTAACATTGTTTTAAAACTACGGTTGTTTTGTGTTAACGTCTCGTAGAGTATTATCTCAAAGTTAGGGCGATGTGTGCATTTATACCTCTAATGCCTCATTATGCATATACAACACATATGTTCAGATGCAATATTGGAGTTCTTTGCTGCCACCTAGTGGTGCGCTTCATTCAGATTATTTACAGTTTAGCTAATTTGTATTAGCTAAACTGTCCTCCTACATGTCCTTTGTTCAAATGACCAGTTTGTGTACATTTGTGAATCTGTTGGATAATAATGTGTTATGCATTTGATAAAAGATTCAGGGAGTAAAGAGTTAAGCAATCAACGGCAGCCTAGCTGCTTAGCAGAAAGCCCAACTAATTGCCCAGCAATAAAGAGAAGAAAGAGGAAAAAGGAGCTGGTGGCCTTTATTCACAACAATCAGAAAAAAAACTAACAGAGCGAGATCCCAAGGTCAGGCAGGGCCACTTTTACTTCACTTAGTGCATGCTTACTCTAATTTAGTGATTTGTTGTATCAACTTCTAATTAAATTAAATAATACGGCAAACATTCATACAAATTAGAAGAAACCCGGACAATGAGAGCTCTTACAGAGTTATTACAGATGTTTCTTTTAGGGGTGGAAAGGCTCTTTTATAGCAGTCTATGTTGCTGCAGATCTGAACTAACCTCTGACTGAAGCCTGTTTGCACCCGCTGCGGCACTACTACTCATTACATACTAATTGCCAAGTTTTCAGCTGATCCCTGTAACTAATCAGAATAAGGTAAATGTCCAACCTGTCCACAAGGACACATGCAGTGATCTCAGATGTTCATCTAACACAGGCCTGAGTGACCACAACAATATCCTGGATAAGAAAAAGATTTTTCCTGACCGTTTCCTGTTGTTTGTGACATTTTTTTTTCATGGTTTGATTTGATGAACAAGAAACTATACGGTAAACACCAGCAGGAGCTCCTTTGGCGTGTAGTTTCCAGATTGGCAGCGGGGGACCTGATCTTCTCTCCATGACCCAGATTAAGACGTGTGTTCTCTCTGTCTAAGGTCAACACCATCAGCGCGGAGGTCGGAGTTCAATTGTCTTTCTTGACGGGGCTTTAGTTGGGGTTCTCGATCTCCAGCAGAAGGCCACATCTGGGCTGACCCCTGTGAGTTGTGAAATTAGCTGCCCTTCGACCCCTTCGCTCCAACAATCAAACCCTGAGCACGGTGAGGGCGTGCTTCTGCATCCCCCGATCTGCTTCACATCTGACTTTGTGAATGTGTGTCTGAAAAAAGTATGGATGTAGCATGTTATTCAGTCTCGCATGAAGTCATTAGTTGTAAGAAGAAACTCATGAGAGGCAAGGAGATGAGTCTGCATCCTAAACTTGATACCTTTAGGTTTGTGTCCCTGTCTTAGTCTCATAAGTCTCTGTCTTCTATGGTTGTTTGCTCAAACCTTTGTTTAATTCTATTATATGCGGTAATAAGTGTCATTCATGAATACAGCAACAGACCGACTCATATAAATACTGTTGTAATATTCAACAAAATATACAAATCACATTCCAGATTGAAAGCTTTCACGTTGTTTGACACCTTCTGTCATTATATTGCCTCTTCTTGTGCCGTCCAGCTGTTAACAAGCTGCAGTCTCAGGATTACATGTCTTCCCATCAATCTGAATTCCTCCACTTTTTCTGAGATCTGTTGTTCCGACAATTTAGGAGAGCAGAGCAGACAGAAAGCGCTAACTTCAGGGTTTCCCATGTCGGTGCCTCTGACATACACACATGAAAAAGTATTCACAAAGCATGGATGTCATTTTACAACCACAAACTTTTGCATTTTTTTTGAATTTGTGTTTGATTTATCTATCCTATACAAGTCACACAGACTTTTCAGGGCTGGGACTTAGAAGTTAAATTCTCCTTGGTCAGAATAGAAAAAGAGCATTTTAAACATCAAGTTTTATGTGCCGACAGAGATTTATAATTGGATTTAGGTCTGAACTTTGACTAGACCATCATTGTGCTACGATATAAACATTCCGTTGTATCTCTGGCTGCATGTTTTTGAAGATCTCCTGCTGGAAGGTGAACATCCATCTCAGCCTCAAGTCTTATCTAGTGTAGGTTTCTTTATTCCTCTAAAGAAATATATCACCACAGCATGACACTGCCACCACCCGTTCTTATCACCACATGTTGCAAAGTGCCACACTTAGTATTTTGCATGTAAAAAGTTAAAGTTCAATCTAATGGAACAATAGCAGCTTCTTGCACGTTTACTGCCCTGCACTGATTGTGATGAACTCTAGTCATTTCTTGTGACTTTCTTCTTCGCTCTCTTCCCTAAATGGACATGTTTATTAACAGATTCTCAAATCGGAGCTGTTGATCTTTGCAGCTCCTTCAAAGATCAATTTAGAGTGATGTACTAACAGGCATGTTATTGGATTGTGGAGAGAAGCCAAAGTTCCTGGAGAAAACCAACACATGCACACGGCTCTGCATAAAATGATTCTGACTGAGGTTTAAACCCAGGATTCCTCTGCTGGCAGGCAGCATTGATGATAACTGCTGCGCCAGGCAACCCTTTCGAATGATTTCATTACTAAAATCAAATGAAATACAAAATAAAATTAATTTTAATCATATTCTTTGAACATACTTTGAGGTATAGAGGAGATAACTGCAGAGAGCGACACCAAATCCATGGAAAACTACGTCTGAATTAGCATATTTAAATTTTTTGGTGAAAATGTTTAAGGAGCTTCGAGTTGTAGTCCACAACGTTGTTTTGCAGGATGCTATTGTTCCTAAAACACAAAGTGGAAAAATGTGCATGTGGAAAAATTTTGATAAGCTAAGCATTTTCAATGATGGTGAATGAAAATCTTGCAGAGTCAATAAGTGGATTAGCCTGTGCTATTCTCCACAGAGACAGTTCAGCCGACTTCCTTATCTCACCGAGATTCACAAAATGTGTCTAGACTTCTCAATTAGCAGAAAAAAAAAAACAAACAAAAAAACTAGATACTGGTTGGAGCTTATCTGTCGTTTTGTTTTATCTCTACCTTTTACTCTTGCCAGACGTCAGTGTGGATTTTTTTTTTTATAAACACACAACAGTTTTCCATTAATACATCATCTCTGACTGAAAGCTCTGGCCTGATGTTTTGTGTTTCTATTATTAGAGATAATTGTGCTCTCTGACAAGTTATTGGCATGGTAATGACATCTTTTATGATAAATTAGTACCCCCGCTCTGTGGTGTACCTACACTATAATGTTTTACCAGACTGACTCTGCTGCTGCATTGTTCTGAGACACAATGTGTGTCACTCCATGCGACAACGCTCTGCAGACTGGATGTAGGAGGCAGGAATGCTCAGCCCAGCTCAGGATTTTAGCATATAAGGAGCTAGAATGAGTATTCCTATAACCCCTACACATTTATGATGTTAACCAATTTGCCCGTCGCTCACATATCTTTACTGGTGCAGGAACTCGTAGGTGAAAATTGAGACATCAGGCAAATAAAAAAAGTGCCACGCTCAACAATAAGCACTTACTGCGCCTCATTATGTGCTTCTCTCCCCACACACTGAACCTACTGAGCCACCATGACTCTGTGGAGAGAGATGGTGGGAGGGAGGCTGAAACTCAGACACTCTCAGCAACAGAAAAATATGAATATTTATCCTTTATAGTGGCAGCGTTCCAGGATAATCACCATACTGTCTATTGGAGGGAGAAGTGGACAGAATTAATAATGAAGGATACTCAGCACATCATTTTGTCCCCACCTCCCCAGCAATCTGGTCAGATCCAGGATTTTATATTTATTTATTACAACAGGAACATAAAGTCAGGTTCATGTTAGACTTGAGCCAGTGTGAAATTCACAGTGTGAGCTTGAGCAGTTTCATGCTATTTACACTCAAATTTCAAACAGAAATGGCTGCATGCAGTGGAACAATTACAATGGAAACTGGATTATTTTTTCAGTCACCAAAAAGCAAAATAAATATCACTAAAATAAATGTTCTCAGATGTTATGTATATTGGATATCTTGGGAAAACTGGAAGGAGACACACAGGATCACGGATCATAAAAGCACATTATAGGGGAATGATTGAGGTTAGCTTGGTTCAGCTCACTTTATTGAATCTCATCTTTATATTTCCTCATTGTGATTTCGTTATATTGAACTGGATGTACAACTTAGAGGGGGGTCTTTGTGATAAAAACTGAGATTTATCAGGTTTATGCTCTTTAAGGTTTGGCTTTAAAAGGACAAAAGGATTAATTTACTGTCTTTAATTCTTAAAGGAATTTATTGACATATTCCCACAGGTTCTTGTATGTTTTGATTTTAACATTTCATGTCTTTTTGGCCAGATACTTGAAACCACTTCCACATTTGCAGAGTTTCTAATCGATGAAGTATGGTTGTCTGATGACAATTTGTGGCATTATTTGTGATTTCATTCTGAATCTTAGTGGTTTTCACTTTTGAAAATGCTGTTTTTACATTGGCACTGTAAACTGGCCCACACCAAGTGCATAAGAACCGTCCCGTTCCGCATGTTCTCTCAGTGTGTTGCTTGTAATTTAAAAACGCAATTTAAATGCTGATGTAAATGTGATGTGATGTATTTCTTTTACATTTATTGGTCCAGAGGATGCATGTGCTGTACGTAATTACTTCAGTTTAAGCATGAGTAACTCCCTTTTTTCCCTTTGATAATTAACCACTGAAAACACACGTTCCTAGTGTTCACTGCAGCCACACTTTAACCACGAACGGAGATTAGTCGCCATAAGCCCTTGGCAGCAGTTTGTTTTTGTTTTCCCCTCTAAGTAAACTGCAGGGAACTGGGAGCGCTGCAATTCCCAGTCAAAATGTTTTCCTGCTAAGCAAACTGCCGTAGAAAAGCAGGCAGTTGACAGCGCTTCTTACAGCATGAAAATGATTTTGACTAACAGGGACGGCTGTGCTGGTGGAACTGTTGTACGAGAATTATGTGGAATAGAGTGGGCACTCAGACAAAAAACAAGCAAGCAAGCTCAAGCAGATGGTATGGGAATACTAATTTGAATATGAAGTGTGGAACAGAGTTGATAACGGCTTATTTAACTGAAACATTGCCTTATTAAATGTACACTTAAAAAAAAGGGGAGACGTGAATATTGGCCTGTTATTGACTTACTATGAAATTAGTTCACAGATTAACATGTTTTTTTCAGTGGGAAACAAAAGAGATCTCTGGACAATTTCAGTTAGAAATCCAGCAATTCTCACAACGATGGCTGTTTCCTCTATGCAAGCATTGTTTAATCTCTCCAATCAGATGCATATTGAACCAAACTAATGATCAGTCACCACCAGATGTCTAATTGAGACATCCTTTCTTGCATCTGTCTCCCTTCCTACCAGTGGTGAATCTGTCTTAGGCCTCCAACACTCTGACCCCAGTCAAAGCTGATGAAAGCTTGATGGATTTTGGGCTGAGACACCCAGAGCTTGAGCCAGCTGAGGCCTCCTCGCCTTTCCAGAGAGAAAGAGAAAGAGAGAGAGAAACAGAGAAAGATATTGAAAAGGTGGGGGAGAGGAAGAATGAAGTCTGTCCAAACAGTCTGAAAAGGCTTGTTTTCTTTAAGTGCACAAGAGAACAGGAAAAGGTAATTAAATGGCCAAGTGGTGAGAGGCTACAGTGATGGATGGGTGTGAGAGACGGCTTCACAAACACACACGTATAAACACGAACATATTTTTTGCATTTTCTCCCTTGCCTTCCAGAAATATTCACTCCCTTTATTATCGTGGCGCAATCATAATCTATTTTATTTGTATTTTATGTGCACAACTGTAATATGGAAGGGAAATGATGCATGGTTTTCATATTTATTTACTATATTTGCATAATCTGATGTGCATTTTTGTTCTTCTCCATTGACTCTTATATACAAAGTGAAATTCAGGGGATCCAAGTTCCTTCCTGTTGTGAAAGACAAGAAGAAATCATTTTTTGAAAGACTTAAATCACCAAGTTTTTCCACAAGCAAAGTTGGATACGCAGAATCCATGCGGGAGAAAATGTTAACATATTTGGTGGAAAGCATCTAAAAGTGCAGCAATAATTTGTATTTAGTGCCTTTTTATTCCCATTCCCTTAAATCAAATACAAAGCAGCTAACTGCTTACAAAGTCACCTATAGTGCATGCAAAACAACAGGTGTGGTGGAAAACCTATGGTAGTGGCAGCATCATGACGTTGGGGTTGCTTTTCTCCAGCAGAGATGTGGAAGCTGGTTGCAGTTCATAAGAAGAAACTTTATTTTTATCGGTTTTGAACGCAATTTGACACTATTTTGTGTTTCTCTTTCACTTAAACCAAAACAAAATACATTACAGATGTGAAAAAGTTCAAGGGAAACGAAGCCAAGGCAGCAAGAGTTCAAATGGCTTACAGTGGCCTCTGAAAGGAGGAGCAGTAACTGTTAAATGGGTCGACCTTATGGAGAGATGACACATCTACAAAATGTGTCATCTACACATCTACAAAAACACACGAGTGATCACATATGAAGCTGAAGGTCAACAAAACTCACAGCCTTTTCAGATTCGACGGACAGCGACGTCTCTGGTAATGCGCGTCGTGGGGAGCTGCGGACTGCAATGTAGGTTACTCTGAGATGTATCGCAGTGCATGAAATTCCCAAAAATAGAGCATGTCAGCCAGGACCGAACTCAAAAAGGACAAGAAGGTCACAGCTTTTCTTTTCTGTTAAATCTTTGTGTGCTTCATCGAGTGGCTGGTTTGCTCCCCCCTGTGTCACAGTGTGATGTTACGGGCAGGTGGTGCGATCGTGTGTTAAAAGTGTCACAGAGGGGAAAGCCTATTTGCATTCTGTCAGCAGTTCAGTGCCAGCTTAAAAAGGAAGAAACGACGAGAAGACGGAGGGCTGTCATCAGTCACTGAGCTCTTCGTGATTCTTCAGACACGATGATTTATATGCTCATTTAAAGGAAGACTGATTCTCAAATCCCAACAAGGCAAATAGGTTGGAGAGGGGATTATGACCTGCTGCTTTGTTCTGAAGATAGTTTGAAATGGTCATTTTTAAAAGGAAAATTGCTGATTTGAAAACCTTACTTTAAAGTAGGTGTAGCTTCCACCCTTACACTACAAAAACACAAAATCTGAAGTATTTTTCTCTAGTTTTTAGTACAAATACCTTAGAAAACTTCAAGTAAGACAAGTTAACTTTTGAGTAACTTTTCAGGAAGAAACTGGAGCCTGTTTTAAATAAATAATTACTTATTTTTGATGGAAAATATGCTAGTTCCACTGGCAGATTATTTCACTTATATTATATTATATTTCACTCATGGTATAAGTGAAATAATTTGCCAACAGATCTAACACTTTTTCATCAATATTAAGACGTTACTGACTTAAAACTAGGTCCTACATCTTGCTGAAAAGTTACTTGTAAGTTAGTTTTGTCTTATTCCAAGCGCTCTTAAAGAGCAGACCAAAACTACCTGATAAGATTTTGTGTTTTCGCGGTGACAGCTTCAGGACTTCTACAGTAAAATCCTCAGGATGAATCGCGCAGGTGGCGTTCCTGCTCACATCCACTGCAAATGATTGAATTTGTAGCTGCGGTTGTCCGCTTGTTTTCTCCGAGGCTGTCGTCAGGTAGGTAATGACAGTCTTCCTGTGTTTCCTGAGACGCTTTGTTTGGGGAAAGTCTTATTACAGGTTTGCTTAATGTTGTCAAGTCAGCAGACCGTGGGCAAACATCTGTTTGATGTGATTTGTTGTACCGTCCCTTTTTGTGTTCCACCAAAGGCGTTCCCACAGTTAAGTAGCATGCGAGTGTGACATCCTGAGTCATTGTCTGTCTCTGCCTCCGAGCAGGCAGTGGTTAAATTTAATGGTCTGCATCCCCAGTCTGCTGTGGCTCTAAAAGCTTTACCTGATTTCTAATCAGAGCCACAGGCGAACTCGGGGAATCCGTGCAGAGTTGGTGGGTTTCCGGAGCTGAGATGGAGCAGGGGTCTGAGAGGGATTGCACCTCTGGATGTGTTGCTTTTATCTTGGGAACGTAATCTGCCTTAATGCTCTGTGTTCACCCGGGGCAAGGCCAGCAGCTGTGCTCGTTTTTCTCCAACTTGGCTGTCAGAGTGAGCCGAGCTAACCTGTGGGAAAACGAGTCAGCCTCATGCTCCTGCGATCACCCTGGGACCCGGACGGGGGGCTCCTGCGGTTTATTGGGGGACCAATCTATCGGGGTTGTGCGCGTTTTAGGTCAATGCGTCTCAGGTCGAGTAAACAGATGATTTTCTTCCATTCAGGGAAAGTTAGAAGCGGAAAAGGTTCGGCAGTTTCTGTGTGGTCTTGATTTTACAAGAAATGCAGTCGGTAGGAAGTACTTAAGAGCTGTGATGTGTAAACAGGACTGGCACTGGTGTGAGAATAAGATATAAAGCAGTGTGGTGTTGCACTTACTACTTTTCAGGAATGTTTCCGTACCAGTAGAACAATAAATGGGAGGCTAAGGAAGGGGGTGAGGAGTGATTGAGCAATTAGATCTTAATCAGGAGCTAAAAAGGCTTATTTTTCAGTTTAATGAGAGAGACAGAGAATGGACCAAACAGCTGTGAATTCCTTTATGTCAACTCATATAATAGATAATGTATTCTGTCCCTTTAAACTGTTTTACATTTTGTAATTTTATTGGGATTTACCTCTCACCCAGTGACTACTGGAACGGCCAAGTAAAAGTCTAGACTTGAGAATATATAATGTTCACAGATGCTCTCCATCCGCACCCACTGAGCTTCAGAGGCTTTGCTCCAGAATGAGCAGAAATTTCCACCTCTAGATGTGTAAAGCTCGTTTAGAAATACCTCGAAAGACTTGGACCTAAAACTGCCTGAAAAATGTGGTTCCACAAATTACTGACTCAGGGAGATTGAATATAAATACGCGAAACACTTTTCAGGCATAATTCACCATTTTATGTTGCTCTAACACACAAAAATACAATAAATACGTTGAGGTCTGTGGCTACAATGAGACGAAATGTGACAAAGTTGAATACTTTCGCAGGACACTATGAATCACAGAAACCTGTCGCCTAAATAAACTCGGACTCTTTTAGGTGACGTTTTTACGAACATCTCAATCTTTTTCCTAAAACTCCTTCCTATCCTGTCTGCAGATTGAAACAATTTCACTTCACTCTCTTTCTTCCATTCCTGCAGAGGGTCATAGTGAGCTTTCATGCTTGGAAAATATCTGTCGGGCTCAACTGGAATAGAAAATATGGTGTCCCGGAGTATTTTACTTTCAATCGAGCGTGCCTAAAAGTGTCTCGGCAAGCGAGGGGCCTCATGCATTTCAAATCACTGTGACCTTCCCTTGATTTAGGTCAACTGGTTGGATCTGGCCCGGTGCTCCACATCAGTGCTACATCAAACACTGAATGTAGAAACCGTTAGACGGCAGGGTCTCTGCTTTGCCTGGTCAGAGAAAGGGTGCAGCGGTAAGACGAGGTAAATGAGGTGTGATTTCAGTTCTGTTTGCACACTAAGGACACACGGGAGAGAAATCCCGTCCATCTTTCTCGCCGGTGCTTTCTACCATAAGTGGTTGCGGCTGAACTTGTTTCCATCAGCCTCCGGGCATGGCCTGTCTGTGATGACACTCTCCATCAACCCACAGAGACAGTTGGCTCGCTGGCTCGTTTCTCTTGCTGCTGCCGCCGCCCTGGTTTTCATCACAGTTAGTGTGAGGGACGAAGACAAACTCCAGTCTCCAAGGACCGTGAAGGGTTCACTCCACCGGCTGGGCTTTCTCTCTCCACGGCGCTCAGTGCAGCTCGTTTCCATAATAAGGCCACAGTATCTGACTAGATTTGTCCCCAGAGTTTAATAAAGATCACCACTGACAGGCAGTAAACCAACACAACCATCCACACGCCTCCAGGCAAGGTCCACAACCCCTGCCTGCCTCCTCCCGCCTCTCCCTGAACCTCTTATGCAGAATTTTAGCACTCTTCACGGTGAGAAGCCGCAAGTTGGAAACCAAAACCAGCTCTCGTATTAACAATGGCCGCAAAGACCTGGAGAGGTTCCACGCCTCGTGCGGGGAATGCTTTGAGCATTCGGACTGCGCCGCAGCCTTGCATTACATACTTCTCTGAAGCGATGCTACCCTTCACACCCACTTGCACCTGTCAGTAATATATCAAACGGATAATAAAAGAAACAGTATGGCTTTGGGGCTTGCGCACTCATGCATCGTATGCTCCATGCTTCTACTTTACGCCTATGGATAAGCCCTCAAGCGTTTAGCTGGAGCAGGATAAAAACAGCGTATGAGAAAAGTGTTTGAGCTGCTGCCTCTAGTTGAAGTATTTTATTATCGGGCAAAAATAACTTGAGTAAACCCAACATTTCTGTTTTCAAATGGTGATTTCATTGAAGTTAAAAGGATACCCAAACTAATTTGCGGGTTCAAATCATAAACACTGTGACTGACCACGTATTTTGGATAGTTAAGTTTCAGACGCCACACCCTGGCCTGCTTTCTTCTAGCAGGCCTTTAAAATCAAGAAAGCATTTAAGTAGAGCCTGTCTGACAACCTGGAATAGGCAGCACATCATGTGCAGAGCTAAAGAAAGTCAAGAACAGCTGAGAAACAAGCGGAAATGGTTCACAAAGTCATTTCTCAGGCTTTGGTGAACCACACTAAGAATCATTATCGACAATTGGGGAAAATAGGGAACAACGTTATTTCAAAAGCACATTGATGATTATTCGTTCAGGAAGTCACAAAAGAACCCAAACCAACATCTACAGCACTGCAGAGCACAACGTAATGTTGACCAAAAGACCCTTTTCACTTTTGCCAAATTCTTGATGATCAACAAGACAATGTTCAGTGGATTGACAAGATAAAACTGGGACAATTTGGAAGCTCAGCAACCCAGACATCATATCTGTGGTTAGGCATGGTGGTAGAAAAGAGATGGTCTGGTGACGTTTTGTTGCTTCCTGGTTTGTTAGAAGTGCTGGAGTCATAAACTCGGCTCTCAGAAATTCCTGCAGGAACATTAGTTTGGGATCGTGAGGTAAAGTGCACTCCGTGCACGACTGGGTATTAGGTTTAGGGAGTGAATATTTTTCGAAATGACTTCAAGTTTGTTTTATACCTTTTTTTCCCTTAATAAATAAAATCAGGTTATCTTTGTCTGATATTAAAATTGGTTCGATCTGAAACATTTGAGTGTGACGAACAAAAAGGTGTTTTCAGAAGGGAGAAAATCTTTTTTTTTTATTCCACTATAGCTCTTGAAATTTTTCTATAACCAGACCTCCATGAAATATGTGCCACTCTTGATGTCCTATATCGCTTTTCTTCACCTCTTCTCCTCTGTGGCCTTCAGTTTAATCACATCATTCGCCTCAACATCATCATCATCATCCTCATAATCTGTGCCACCTATCCTGCCTTGCGGCCGTGACCCTTTCTTCACACCGCTGGGCATAAAGCTTATGGACAGCTTTACAGGAGAAGGCCCACTCTCTAACCTCCAGAAGCCAAACTGAATAACAGATGGGCTCAGCTTTGTGTTTCGCTTTTACTGCGCCCCTAAATCAATGCCTAACAAAGCATGAAGAGGAAGACGGGCATTGATTTCATCTACCAGTCCCCCCGAGTGGGTAAAGGAGTGGTCGGAGGGTAAAGGGTGAAGGGGTGGGGCTTATTTATTTTGACTTTCCTTCAATTTCCTGCATACGGAAACGTGGACATGAAGCGAGGCCAAATTGTAAAAATAGCTGCCAGCGGCGTTTTCTATGGCTCGGTATCACATTGCACTCTGCTTTGTAATAAACCGTTTCATCTTCTGTCAGTGGATCTGTCCTGTTTGTGTTTAGATACGCTGCCTGGGTGAAAATACAGTTCTGGTGAGCAGTTTATGTGCACTCTGGATAGGTCATGTGATTTTGGGCTCCCAGCGATGCATTTGGACCATTCAAGCATCGACAAGCTTCTGGCATAAATTGAGCTGTAAATCTGACTTCTCCTCTTATCAGAGTTGTTGAAACTGTCTACGACTTTAAGCATAGTTAATTCATTTAGGTGATTTCTTAATGTTGAGCTGATATTCTGATGTGTGTTTGGGATTAAATTTGACCAACTTTTAAGAATCCAGCTGTTGATTTGAGATGTGGTTAAAAAGCAATGAGTACAACAAAACACATCCTCAGCATGCTACCATGCTACCATCTAGCTACCATGCTAGATAGTTCGAACTGCTCTCTTTGCTTTAGTCCTTATCTAGACATGAGTCAGTGTTAAATCTATATTTAATCTAGATTTACATCTAGATATTTTGTCTGTGTTTACACATTAGACCAAGCAGTTCGATCCTTAAGTTGCTGCAATCATTTAAAAATGTATGAAGAAGACAAACACATTCTCGAAATAATGCATAGAGGTTATGCAGCACAAACCAACACCTAACTGATTGGTTGTTATAATATTACAGTAATAAAATTAATGTGTGAAAATATAGGATTTTATATATAACATTTAGTGCTAAGAATCAAGAAAATAGTGGTAATGGTAGCATATTTACATATTGTGCTGATAAAAAGCAACAAATCTAAAGCATTGAAGATGTGAGCTCTGCAACAAGGCGCTTTCTACTCAACACCTGAGCTGTAGTCTAAATGTTAGCTTGTCTGTCTTGTAATTTCCAAGTAGAATTACTACATTGTTATACAGTGGCTGCACAGTTGAATCTTTGAAGCTAAGTTTGTTATCACACCTTGGTAACACAAAGATGACTCGGCGCTGAGAACCTGTTGAGGAATGGAGTTTAATTGCTATTAGTTAAAAACAGTGAGGCAATGGTACAAGGATGACAGCAAACAAAAATGAAACGACAGAAATAGATAAAATGTTCTGGATTGACTGGTTAAGAAGGCCTCAAAGACATCTCTGCGAAACAATGTCCTGATTAGGTACAAGGTAATCATTATTTAGAATTTTTTTTTTTTTAAATGTATCATTAAGACCAAACATCTCAACCCTTTGTCTCCTCTAACAGCAAATCCTTCCCCAGAGTGATTTTGTCCTGTTTGTACTGGTGGACTTGGACCTTGGTTCTTCCTGGATTGAGAGATACTTAGATGTGATTTGATGATCCGACTGCATAGTGATTCCAAACATACAACCAAGCTGAGCCGAGCAGCCTGGTTTCACAGCTATCCTATTAAAAAAATATGGGCTTTTCTTAAAAGCTTGGCCAGTGGCTGGAAACTAAATAATTCAAATGGTCAAAAATCTGGCCAGCGTTGCTGGAAAAAGCTTTCTGATGGCTGCCAAAAGTGTTACGTCTTTGCCGTTTATTACGGGTAATTTTCTCCAAAATATCGGTTTGGTTTTATGTACATTTTCATCGGTAGGTTTATTTTCATATTGAGTGGGCTAAAGAAAATCCCAAATGAATTACAAGGTTAAGAAAGCCACGTATTAATTTAATATTCACAGACATAATGCATTTACACTTCTGAACAATGCTGTGGATTCAGGGCCGACTTATTTAGCTCCCACAACCGTTTCACATTTAACTGTAAGCTTCTTACATTTAAATCCCTCAACAAGACTACAAGGCTGAAGCAATAATGTCCGCCTGCGACTGTGCTGCACTTGCTAATCCATAAGACAGTTGCTGAGCCGTTTACAGTGAGACTAAATGAGACATTTCTTTTCCACCCCGTCCGTGTTTACATGTAAAATAGGCAGCTTGCAAATAATTAACTTGAGCCACTTAGTTAACATTAGACTCTGGCTTCCTATGACTTCACGCACTACTATCCTTTATGTAAACCTTATTGCGGCTATCCTGTAAAGCTCAATTAGGCAGCAGTTTGACAGTCAGTGAAAAGCATTGCTGATATGTGTCCATTATGCCTCATAAGGCTGGTGTTTGCGGGGTTGTCTGCGTATTGAGCTGCCTTCAACCAGGAGCTGATTTAGAGTCCCTCGGCCGGCCTCTTTGCTCTCTGCGCCTGTCGGGTTAGCTGTATTAAGTGGCACTGCATTAGAGCAGTAGATTGTTGTTTTCCCCCACTGTTTCTCTCCTCCTGATCACCACAGAGCTTCTGCGGTGCAAAGGTCTCATAAACATTTATGTGCGGGCTGTGAGCTCCTGTCTTAGGCCATGAGTCCACAGGGCAGCAGCCTGTAGTGCCACTTTATGCCTCTTAAGAGACCAAACGTGTCTGATGGTGTGTATGTAGACATAAAGTTATATTTCATCCTTACTTATGTTTTGAATAATTCAATCACCGCTCTGCACGTCTCCTGCTTACTTGTGGAGTTAGTTATTTTGAGTTTTTTTTGTTTTTTTCTTTTGTGGTTTATCATATGTTTTCACGCTGGGAGACTTATCATATGTAAATAATTTTTGCTTTGAGCGCTGCCACTTTGTTTTATCACTCCCTCTAAGCAGAGATGGAAAGCTCGGGGAGCCTTCTTAGAAACAAAATGGAAAGACAACAAGGCCGTCTCTGAAGCTCAAAGTTTTCAGCACTACAAAGTATTTTAAGGAATATTTTAATGTAGTCGTGATGAATTAGCCTTCCCCAAAACTTTCCTTCAGAATTTCTTTTAAATCTTAAACTTACATGATCCAATCATAGGTTTGTGGCAGGCCATTAACCTGCCAACACCAATTTTAGCTCATTTATATTTCTCTTTGAAAGTTATAATACATAAAAAGATACAGGATGGAGCAGCAAAATAATTTTTTTTCTGCTCTTACTGATATTCTGCATCTCTGAAATGCAACAGACACTATTAAATGAAATGCATGAGCAGATGCTGACCTCCTCCATCTCCTGACTTAACTTGTGTAATTTCTTTCCCTGCAGGACCCTGGATATGCAACCTTCCTGTTCGATCAGCTCCAAACACCTGGGAGCCATGAACCTGACTGCTGCCAGGTGTGCTCCACGCCTCTTCACCAGCTGAGGAAGGAGGCCTTGCAGGCACTCCACTCTCCTGTTCTTGCCTTCGGCTCAGACATGGCAGCGTTGCCCACCACGTCCGCTCAGCAACAGCCTTCCAGAATCGCTGGTTCGTCCGCAAGTGTCCATGCCAAGCAGTTAGTGAAAGGCCAGTCTACGAACCGCTCTATCCTGCCTTTGGGGGAGCGGCACAAAGTTCCAGGCTGGGCCCAGAGCCCTTCTGCCTCTTCGGGGTCTAAGACCAGTGTGCAGGTGACGGTGGCAGGAGGGCAGCTTACTGGATCTCTGAGCACCGTCACCATCCAGGCACAGCAGTACCTCGATGGGAAGTGGAGCATCTCTACAGTCAATAACTTTCTGCCTCAGCCTAAGCAGGTATGTCTGTACAATATGGAAATTGCACAATCTATTTGCACAATTCATCTACAGATGCTGTTGTCTGATAAAAGAAACATCTCTGTAATGTTCCCCCCTTTTAATTATTTGCATACATTTGCACACATTTTTACACTTCTTAACATTCTAGTTTTCAAACCAACTGTAAATCAGTGTTACGTTACTTATGGCAAAAGCATAATGAATTTGAAGTGGGAAAAGCTGATTTAATACCTTGAAATAGTGTTTATGTACTTTGTCGTTTTGAACATTTGGACCCAAACAAAATGTATTAATTTATGTAATAATATTGTGAAGTGGAAGGCAAATGATAAGTGGTTTCAACCGTTTTCTGTAATTGATTCCTTTTCCCTATAAATGAACGACATCCTCAGCATGATGCAGCCAACACCGTGATTCCTTGTGTGGATGTGCCAGTAGTGTTTTGTAGTTTGATGCACTAAATGTATTTACTGGCATTAGAGTAAAGGGTGCTGAACGCAATTTCACCACACTTTCAAATTTTCATTTGTGGTAAAAAGTCAAAACCATGTATCATTATGCTTCCACTTCAGTATTCATTACTTTGCATTACAGCAAATTCCAATAAAGTACACTGAATTTTGTGTTTGTCACCTGACAAAATAATAATAATAATAATAATAATAATAATAATAATAATAATAATAATAATAAACATATTTATACATGTTTAAGAAGTGTACTTTTGAACGTGAAACTACTTTTCTAAGGTAGTTTAGCTTAAACATCTAATATTTGAACAATATCACATGCAAGAAAAACTAAGTGATGTACATATTCTGTAATGTGAACCACAAAAATGCCACCATTACCGTGTCCGCTTACGGATTATAAACATCACCCTGCAGCTCTCATCACATCAACCGTCACAAATGTGAGGAAATGAAGCCTTGAAGAGAGCTGTTGACTCAAAGCTCTACAGGAGTGCTGACCTCTTATTGCCTGGTGTTCTGACTGATCTAAGGTCAGAGGTCATCCCAGCAGTATTCTGCTGACCTCATCCTCAAGGGTATATTTAAATAACCCAGGCCATAACTCTTTATGTCTCCTTTGGTTTATTAGATGTGTGACTGGCGTGGATTCTTTTCTTTTTTTGACTTGCTGTCGTGATTAAAGGCTGACGCTTTTCAATGATTTAAACTGTTTCATTAGAGGATGTGATCTCCAGCATCTCAGAGCTTATCTCTGCCTACTGATGGGAAGGCGCTTTGCTTTACTGCAGAGTTACTTCCTGCAAAGACGGTGACATCTGTTGTCAGACCTAACTGAGAGACAAATGTGACATTCTGCAGCTGCCAGGCTCTACTCAGATTAAACAACATATGTTAATGATGTCTCATGCTGTAGCACCTAAGAAATTAGCAAACAGTGACTTGCAAATTTGAGCGTTTGTCACAATACAAGCACAAACAGTGAATTTTATCTGAATTTCTGTGCTAATAGACCAACACAAAGTAGAGCATATTGAAGAAAAAGAGCTTCTTTTTTCCTTTTTTTTTTCTTTTTACAAATATAAACCTGAACTATTGCATGCTTTCATTTTCGAACCTTTTTACTCTCACACCCTTAAAAAATCACTATAAAAGCAGTTGCCTTCGGAGGTCAGATAGCTATTACACCCTGGCTGTGTTTAATTTAATCTCAGTATAAATATAGCTGTTCTGCAAAGGCCTCAGAGGTTTCTTAGAGAACATTATTCGACAAACAGGCATCATAAAGACCAAGAAAGTGCAGACAGGTCAGGGATACAGCTGTAGAGAGAATTTACTAGCAGAGGTGAGCTGCAAAATAAAGTCCAAGGAAGGTTGGAACATTTCACCCGGTACTGTTTAGTCCTTTATACGAAAAAAGAAGAAGAATGGCAACATGCGGGGCAAGGGGAGCATTGAGCAGAGAAACAGCTCAGAGGCCCATGAGAGAGATCAACAACTCAGGCAGGAGAATTTGTTAGCAGAGCAAACATTAGTTGTGCACCCAAGAACTCTGACCTTTGTTGGAAAGTGACAAGAAAAAGACATTATTCATTAATTCATGACTTGGAAAAAAAAAAGATGTTCGGATATGTCTTCTATTCAATCTGAGTGAGCTGGACGTATTTACACACCTCAAACACCTTGCAGCTCTAATTGCAGGTAAAGCGTGAAGAGGGTTCAAAAACGTGTTGACTCAACGTCCAGGTATTTATTTGTCTATATATATAAAAAGGAATCAGAAAACCATGTTTAATTTTCCTTCCACCTCCATCCTGTTACATAAGATACTAAATAAATAAAATGAAGTTTGTGATTGTACAGTGACAAAAAGCACAAAGAATTTCAGTGGGTGTGAATACTTTTGTGAGACACTGTAACTTGTAAATCTCCCCGGCTTTGTTTTTTTTTATTTTTTAGTATAAATAAATGAAGTCTCCGGGTATTCGTTTCTTCCTCATGCTTGAAAAGCCAAAGACAGATTTTCTTTTCCCACCAGTAATGTCAACAAGTGCCTGTAGAGATGGTTTATGGGGGACCATCAAAAGCTTTTAGCTGCTCGTATGCAGCCTGGCTTAAACCAAATGCCCTGGCAAAGACAGGAGAGACTGACTCGTGTTCTCCATCTTTGTGTCTAAAAGCAATTAGCGGCTCTCGAAGCCTGGGTGAGTTGTTCAAAGCCCGCAGCCGAGGCTGAGGCCGTCCTCGCTCTGGGAGAAATGTTCCCTCAGGACATCAAGCTACAAACGCAGCGGTTTCTTTCATTAAAACCAGATCCTTCAGGGTGACAAAAGCCCACACACTCTCTTGAGAACTGGAAGTTACACAGTGCTGAAAGGCACAAGATTCCCACTCGTGTTCCCAGTACAGAGAGTTTGCTGCGCCGTTCTGGCAGGAGGAGCAAACATATACTGTGTGTGTTTTATGCAGATATTCTTCAGGGAATGTCAAACGCGGTTTCTGGAGTTCACTACACAGCACCCAGAATCTCTCATGTGGGTTTTGTTTAGCGTGTTTGCTGCGTCTATTGGAATAAAACAGAAGGGGATCTTTAATAATGGGTGGTTTAGTCATCAGACTTAAAGAATTTCCTGTCTTAAATCTCAGCTGGAGTTTGGATCTTCTCTTCCAGGCTGCATAAACTTTCCCTTGGTTGTCTAAAGTTGATTTGCCCTCTCGGTGTTCATGTTCTTAGTTGTCTGTCTTTTTGTGTTGATCCTTTGAGTTGAGTGACTGCCTGTCCTGAGTGAACCACACATCTCACCTTTCATTGTCTAAGATGAGCTTCAGCCCTCACAACCCTGAGAAGGACAGAGGATGTATGCAGCCTACATGGAAGGACACGAAGTTTACTCCCCTAACTACTGGTTTTGGTTAAAGTTTGTTCAGTTTTTTACCTGTCCATGTCAATGAATGGAAAAATTAAGTTATTTTAGTAATTCAGTTTAAAAGGTTAAGTCATTACAGTGGATCCCTTGTATTCACAGAGTTTAGGGATCACAACTGCCTGGAAAAGCAAACATCTGCGAATACTTAAGAAACTCTCTAAAAAATATTGTAACAGCTTATTTTAATAGTTTCAAACAGCAAATATGCCTTAGGATGCATTAATACGCACAACGGAAACCATCCTAGCATTAACATCCACATTCTTCTTTATCTCAACAATTTGGAGTTCAGTCAATCAGAACCAAGAAAAAAGAAGGGCACTCCTTGATTGGCTGCTTTTTCAAATGACAGCCAATAGCAGAAGTAACATTTCGCCCAGGTATTTCAGTTTCCTAAGTATTTTTTAGATATGATCTGTGAAAAAAAATCCACAGATAAAAGCATTTTCCCCAAATGATTTGGAGTTACGTTCCACAGACGAGTCAGCAGATAGGTGGGGTCCACTGTAATTAAATTAACTACAAACAGTAATAAAATATATTTGTTTCACATACCTCATAAACACATTAGAAAAAAATATATACATTATTTATTAATTATGTTATAGCCATGTTATGGGACTTGTGACAGACATTGACTGACTCTCTTACCAAGGAGGGTAAGTCAGAAAATGTCCTTTCAATAAAGCTGGCTGTTGTGAAAATGCCATAACCAAACAGCAATGAAAAGCTGAGTTTAGAGAAAAAAGGACATTGTCAAAAGGGAGATGAAATGCTGAACCCAATAGTACTGACAAGTTGAAAGGAGACATTTAATCAACTCGTGTTTTCCTGAAACCTCTTTACTCGCACAGATTAGTGCAATAATTGGTGCAGCACGAAGCCTGGGTTTGGTGTTGAGCGAATATACTGTACCGTACGTGAACATACTTTACAGCAGGCTGGCATTTCATTGTTATTCTTTTTTACTGATCTCATTTAAAATTCACGTGTTATGTTACACTGAATGTAAGCTATGACCATCAAAGCTAACAGACATACATGTTTGAAATGTATGATTGTGTTTGTAAGGGATCTAAATCACAGCTTTCACTGTTGGAAACAGTGAAATAAATACATCCTCCATGCTGTTTCAATTTCCTGAGCTGTGCATGTAGAACTAGGTGTGATTTTTATTCTCGGGGCTCTCTTTGCCAAGCCAGAACAATTTGACATTTCAAAAAGTTATCTTGCTCTAGCTTCGGTATGACAAGAGCTTTTAGCGGCTCCCGCAATTTGAGTGGATTACAATATGAGCAGCGCTGTTCAGACCGAATCAAATCAACATTTTTCATTCTTTGCTTTAAAATTTCCAAAACCGCATGCAGACTAATCTACTTGCACTCAACTTTTTGAGGATTTCCGCTCTTCACCACAGTGGCTGGCTGCCTCCGCAGCCAGCTCCACTGCCACCAATTTTCTAGCCAGCAGACGATCTTGGCTGCTGCTGCCTTGCTGCAGCTGTGCTCGAATGGCAAAGAGCCACAGACGGCAGTGGTGACAAGAGAAGGAAGGAAGAAGGTTGAAAATTCCACTTTTCTTTCTTTGCTACTTGGGATGTGGTTGAATATTTGTATTTGGTATTTTCTGTCAAGATGGCCTGAACAGTGTTATTTCCTCACCCAGAAGAAAACCCGTATCATTTAGCAGTCAATTCTCAACTCAGCTGGACTTTGTTGGTTATGGAGGCCAACAGGGAACAACAGCAAGATCAACACAAAGCCTATTTCACCCCAGCTGTAATCGTCTGTTGACTGCAGGGGGTCAAAGGTCGCAGTGGACTCCTGGTGGACGGAAGGGAAGATGGTCCGTTGATTGAATGCTGACCTGCAATGCTCACTACTGGACTCCAGAGCACCCGCTCAACCAACCCTTATAAATTTTTGTCATTTCTTCACTTTTCCTATTATGTTTAAAATTTCATTGCTTTCTCTTTTCTCCTTTCTCTGCTTTATCTGTTTTATCCCATTGAAAGAACCAAGGATAAAGGACTGGGGGTGAGAGGGTGGGAGGCCAGCTCATTAGTGACTTTTGGTGCAGACAGCCGAGCGCACATGGCTCCACTGACACAGCCTAATTACCTGACCGGGGGATAGATTCTTCTCCTCAGCCATAATCAGGGCCATGCCCGGTCCAAGGCTGCAGGGAGCGGCTTGGGTGTGCAGCTTAAGTCTCCTGCATTTATACCAAAGGGACATTTCTGCTATAGGCGCTGGGCCCAAGCTCAAATGTGTCTGTGTGTGTGTGTGTGTGTGTGTGTGTGTGTGTGTGTGTTGAGTCTGCATTTTGTCCATTTTGAGCCTGCACCACAGCTCCACCTGTGCCCGGCTGTCTGTGTGTCCTCCTCAAATTTGCTGCCACTTGATTTAAAAACAGACCCTCCAACGACTCAATCAGCAGCAGATGTGATGAGCTGCACACCAGCTTCCTGTACGGCTGCGTGTGAAGTGCTCTAGTCTTTCATTCCAGAGTGTAATGGGTCCACTTCGCTGGTATGCGCTGAATTCCTAACTTGTCACCAACTCCAGCTTTGGTGTGAGGACTTTCTGCTTCAGCAGCAGTTCAGGGATCTGCAAGATATTTAGTGTTTCTGCATAATGCCTGAAGTTATAATGTCACACATTGAGCCTTTATCCAACTTATCCTCCATCATTATGTCTCAAGGCAGCAAAACTTGATTATTTTTATTAAATAAGGGTGCTATTCAGAACTTTACCAAGCTCAAAAGATCACCGTTTGACAACTGCTCCAGGATAACACAAGCAGCAAGAGTCAAGTTTCTCATTTAGACATTAGAACGTAAGTCTGACAAGCAGTTTTGGCATTCAACTGGTGCAGCTGTCAGTCAGTAATGATAAATAACTTTATAATAAGTGTTTTGGAGGAAGTTATTTTTGGTGCCAAGGAGGAATCCGGTCCAAACTGCGACGTGGTCAATCTGAGTACATCATTGGTTAATTCGAAGCTTGTTGCTGAGCACCTGGTGTTCAAGTGTTACAAATAATTAAAGGAGCAACAAAAATATCAATAATTGTAGTGTTTTGTTAGTAGCATTGCTGAATAAAATATGATCTCTGGTGGGAATGAACTTGTTGTAGTTATGTTGGCTCCAGCTGAGGAGTACAACTGGTTCATGCTTCAGAGATGGACCAAAAAACTGACTTCTAGACATAAAATAGGTCTATTTACTACTAAGTAGTCAATTGACCGTTGAAAAGCCATGTCTTTCTTTTCAATCTATGAATTTGCTGCAACTGATCTTTTTAAAACTCTGACCTAATCTTGCTTTAATCAGGGGTCCGGGCTATTTATCTCAGTAACTCACCAAAATACTGACACTAAGTACATGGGTGTGATATAGTTTGTTTACAGCTACAAAAGTATGGAAGAAGGTTGATATTAAAATGGAGTATGAATCAATGAAAGGTGGAATTGACCCGATGAAATACAGCAAAACAAGTTTGCATCTTTTTTTCTGCTGCAGTCAACATCAGGTCATATTCTTGCCAGCCCAAAATTGACTAAATATTAAATTTCAACTTTAAAAAAAAAAAATTGTTAAGCTTGTTTGATCACCCTGAACCTACATCGCGTGCTGTAAATGTTTCTTGCTTCAGGATTTTTGAGTCAGATGCGTAGCTGCTGCATACACGGCTGTGTTTCATAACAGCGAGTGAAATATAGTTTCAGCAAGAACTGACACTGCTCAAGGGCTGAATCAGGTGCGGCACACCTCGGTTTATTCCTGTTCTGTGGCCTGCTTCCTCAACAGGGCACGACTTGTACAGTATGCACAGCTGACACACCTCCTAGTTGTTTAAGCTATCCACAAACCACAGGCAATTTCTTTACCCTCTTTAAAACTCGCTCTCAGACATTTTGACTCAACCTGCTTGAGTGCCAAATTAGCCATGGACGTATAGATATAATCGGGGGTGCAGAGTGAGCTAAATCACTAGTGATTTAATTGCTAATTAAATGCGGGTTATTGCTTAATTACAGTATGTTACATCCAGAGCAACCTTGTGAGCGGTGCCAGAATCAATGAATGGTGCAGCATCCCTGTTGTTCTGTGGGGAGCTCTCTGCTGTGGATACTGCTGACTGCCACTAACCCGTACAGTTTGCAGCAGCTGCCCATCCATCTGTGGCAAAGGAGGGCAGAGGGGGCAGCAAATGGAGTGGAATGGAGGTGAACAGGACCGGCATGAGCTTGGGTTGTGGTCTTATCTCTGTATCCGTGTGTTAACAGGCCCATAGTTTGATGGGGGATGCAGAAAGTGGTGTCCCAGCCTCCGAGGCGCCCGTCACCACCATGACAAACACCACCAGCAGCTGCAGCAGCACCACCACCTCGCTGACGACCTGCAGACTGAAAGGCCCCAACCACCCAGGAATCCCAGTTCCCATAACCAGTGCATCCGCCTCTTCTTCCTCATCGGCAGCAACCTCCTTCTTCATCAGGTGAGCGCCTCGGCAAAACCGCTATGAAACTTTGGACTGATGTGATTGTGTTGTTTCACCATTCAACAGTTTTGTTGGCACAAAATGTGTTTTACAGACGCGTTCAGACTTCAGTTTGTGCTCCAAACGGAAAACCGAGACGGTTTGCACAGACTTGCCTTTTTCTGCCCACTGAAGATGACGGTTCAGGTTGCTAGCCTTAGTGTAGGGCACCTATTCAGTAGAAATGTTGTTCCTACCATGCTTCACTTGTATTATTCTGTGGGATGCGCATCATGCAGCTAAATGAACCTTTAGTGACAGGCACCAGTGAATTCGAATAGATAACAGAGTTACATAAGTTTATAGAAAGAGCGAGTGTGTCACGAAGGGAGCTTAGAGTAAAGCTTAATATTGTTCTGAGGTATTTTATTACGTTTAGTCATTTTTTTTTGTTGTTTACGCAGACAGCTAAGGATCAGAACCACCAGTTCAGGCACTTAGTTCAGCTTAACCATTTGTGTTTTGGAGCTCGGAAATAGTTTCTGTCCTGTTTTTCTCTGGAAAATGGAAAAAGAATACGGAGCACTTTCCTTCCATCCATCCGTCCTCTTTGTGGTGGACTATCGTTAATAGTTTTCATGTGGTGGGCATTTATCTTATCGTTTATTGTGTTACATTTCTGGTCATGATACGAATTTTGATCCATCAATTTCATTATAAATTCCTATCAGTGAATGAAACTGTCTTTTTTTTTTGTCTATCTGGATTGTTCATTTTATTATTTTCTTTGTTTGTTCAACGACATAAAGACATATTAAATGCAGTCATTTTGTGCAGGTAGCGATACAAAACACGCTGAAGAAGCATATTACAAATGGGCAGCGTTTGTGTGGCTATGACTGCTGAGCCGTTCAGTCACAGTTACCTAAAATAGAAGTTATAAATAGTTTCACAATACCACAAAGTATGATAAAACTTTAAGTCCATATTGCCCTCCCCTAGTTTTGGCAGTCCACTCAGTGTATACATCGCCTGCCTCTTCTCTCTAAAGAGAGCAATAGTGTGATGAATATTGATGAAGCTGGCTTGAGAGCATTGTGTATTGAAACCCTGCTCCACAGGGGGCGTCAGGAAGCAGCGAGGGGACCTGTGGTGTGTGACAGGAAGCCCACAGGGGATCAGTTTGGAGCAAAGCGTCTCTCTGAGGTGTCCAAATGGGCTTTATCTTCCCAGTTTTCACAGCGCCAGAGTATATCAGTAAGCGCTTTTCTTTCACTGAGGGGGACAACCCAGATCCATAACTCAACATGCATCCTCCTACTTGCAGTGGATGTAATCAGGAGCTGCAAGGTTAATTTCTGATCTTGATTTATTAAATCTCTTGTTTTCTTTGGACGTGAGCTCACAGCTCGCCGCCTAGTCCGAAAGCGTGTTTTTTTTTCCCTCGTAACTGGTGCTGATCGGACAGAGGCGTCCACCTTTCATCTCGTCCCAAAGAAAATCTGCTGCCAGCAGCTCCGTGTTTGACTTGGCCCGCAAAAATACAATCATCGGGGTCAGACTTAAACAACATCACAGTCTGCAGATAAAGAAAAAGGTAGAAGAGATGTTTTTCGCTTGATTTGAAGCACTCTCGCTTCCTGACCCTCTGCAGCTGTTCTCTCTCTGTAATTGCTGATTGAAACTTAAGGCCCAAAAAGCGAAAAACAAACGCATCAATCAACAGTGTTTTTCTTCGTCTGTACCCCATTTTGAAGGAGCAAAATTGAATAAAATAATTGTCCATCATATTTTCGGGTTGATTGAAAATTTATATGCGATTAGTATTCGTCTTTTGCTCTCCGAAGATTCAATTAGTGGCATGCGTGTGCAAATGCTGAAAGCCCAGCATATAGGAGGAGAATAAGCAAAGAGCAGTTTGTACCCCAGCGGAGTACAGACGCCTCTTTAGACTCTTGTCTGACATTTAGCAACACCGTCTCTTCTCAGAAATGTAATTTCAATTAGATCTCAATTAGTCTGAGCCTACCTGCTCCGGCTTAACCTCTGCTGAGAGACAGAAATATGAGCCTTGTCAACGTAAGGTGCAACATTTCAATGAGTTTTCTTTCAAAATTACCTCATTTTAAATGCACCTAATTTGTTTCATTTAAGATTTCCTCTGAGTAGAAAAACATTTTGAGAAACAAAATGTGCAAAAACAGCAAGAGATCAGATTCATGTTGTGAAGCGTGATTGTTTACCTCCAGTTGATCATTTCTGCTTCTGGGTGACTTGATTAGACAAATTACTTAATTATTTTAAAATTGATTCTTTAATCAATGGTGATGTTTTCCGGACTTATTAATTTAATGTTTGGGTAAAGTTGTAAATATGGTGCCTTTCCACATTTTCCACATTTTGTTCCATTGCAACCACAACCTTCAGTGTATTTTATTGATATTTTATGTGACAGATAAATACTAAGAGAAAAAAATGTGAAGTAGAGGGAAATTGATGGTTTACAAAGTATTTTACAAAAAAAAAAACAATTTGAAAGTGTGGCATGAATTTGCATTCAGTCCCTGTGAGGAAATATATTTCTGCAATCACAGCTCTTTTGGAGTGAAGGCAACTCCACAGCATGATGTTGCCACCACTTAGTAGAAATGTCACAATACTAAAATGTTAAACTCAATTCTGATTCGAAAAGAATATCCGACTCGTGTTTCAACAGGAGTCTTTCTGATAAACATCAGAAAAATATAAACAATTGCAGCATGACAAGTTTTTTATTTCATTAATTAGGCCAAATTAGTTGGCTTTTCTGATGTTTATCTATTTTTAAAATCAAAGTTCTGTGCTTCGGTTTAGCAAGACAGCAGACATTTAAAGTGCTAATATCTGTTATTGAAATATGTAGCTCTGATCTTCTTGCAATTCTCCAGTAAAGTGCTGATCATAGCAAAAGGTATAAGCTAACAAGCAAACCCTGACCTGTCTGCTGTGCTCCTCTGTCTTCATGCTTCATGCATTAAGTGAATATTTTACTATTTTTTTTGTAATAATTGCCACTCCTCTCCTTTGTCTTCCTTTTATACATAAATGCAGAAAATATACTCAGAAGCGAGGATTACCTCTGGGTCAATAATGGCCAGTTGGCAATTATTCTAACTATAAAGTCGCAGGGAGATGGGATGAGTCCGGGGTCGAGCTCTGACTGGGTGGAGCGTGTGTCCGCATCTCATTGTGTGTGTTACAGAGGTGGGGAGGGGGTAATGAATTTAGAGCCGGCGTTCGGCTGAGTTGCACGTTAGCCACTGATTGCCTTGTGACGGAGCATATGATTAGTGTATTGACACAGTGTTGTGTAATGAAAACAGGGGGGGCTCTCAGCAGGGGCGAGATGGTGGAGCTAACTGCTGCTTCGCAGGTTCCTCCACCCACATCGCTGTCCCATCAACACCTGCTGATTGTGATGCTGTGTTTGCTACAAAAGCTGGGCTCGTGGGATTTTTGGGTGCACGGCGCCTCTGGGGGTTCCTCTGCTCAATTTGCAGCCCCGTTAGATCAGCAGGCTCACATCTACACAGCAGGATTAGACCGTTTTCGTGGTTTATTGATACTCCCTTGTTTATGGGTTTTTGGAGGACGTGGTGAGTCCATTTATCACTTTGTTTCCTTGCCATGGTCCAACCCTAGGGATGGCTGATTTACTTACTCTGATGACATAAAGAGGTAAAGAATAAAATGACTCAGAGGGCCACTGAGATTAAGGTGGCACACTAAAGGCAGGTGGGCTGCTGCAGACGCAGGGCGAACAGCTGTTTGCTGGAATGCGACCCTGGGGGGGCCGGGGGGTGTAGCGTCAGGAGGAAGTGGTTTTATGGACACCCATCGCTGTTTTGCAGCTGCTGCCCAGGTGAGTGTTTGTGTAGTAATGACTGTGATTGCGCAGGAATCCTCCTGTAATTGTGGCAGCAGGTCCATTTAGCCTTGCACACACAAGACACTGCCTTTGTGTCAGCGACACACTCTGCCCTTCATCCCCCAGGCTGCTTGGAGTAACCATAGAAACATGTGATTAGCTCGTGGGAGTAAAATGTGACTAATTTTTCTTTCAAAAGTGGAGTGGGGAATTAGGACGTTGCAATAGCCCACTCACGTCCAGTGAACTGTAATTTTGTCGGGGTGGGGGGGGCGGCGCATCTTTTCAATGAGTCCCACACGTTGGAAAGTGGAGGCACTGCAGGGTCACAAGTGCCGAAAAACACGTGTTGGATTACTTACTAAAGTCTATTGTCTATTCATGTGAGCTTAGGAGTTGGAAATGAAGTCAACAGAGTTCATCCTGTTTGTTTTTAAAGGGGGCAATGATGCAAACACAATGTGCATCAATCCATCTATCCACCCATTGTCTTCCGCTTATCTGAGGTTGGATCGTGGCAGTAACGGCACCCCAGTGACACTCTCCGAGACGATGTCGGGCCAGAAGGAATATGTAGGACCCAACCTGCAGGGAGCAGAATGCCCACCTTATAATGGCAGCCTGACCTCAGAGAAAGGTCAGACTGCAACAAACAGAGGAGATGTCGGCATCCTGATGCCGGCGTTGGAGCGACAAGCTTCTCATAACGAGGCAGTGGCTACTTAAATATGTGGCATTTCGGAGAAATTGTAGTCGGCAATTTTATAAGGGCAATGGATTCAACACTTTTGAATGATAAATAAAATTTTTGGTGAACTGAGTGACGCTGTGAGATCTCTTGTGCAGCCAGCTGCGCATTAACCAACGAGGCCAGTTCCTGCAAATGAGCGCAGGAAACAGGCGTAATGTGAAATAGCGGTTTTGTGAAATACACCAATTTTGATACGACTGAAAAATCACTTCATCCTAATGCAAAAGCATTTTGTCCAAAAAACACGGGTTTTTCGTACTGGCGTGCTTCCATTAACTGTGTTTATTTTTGTAATTTCAATTTGAGCAATTTTATGATCAATGGAAACGCAGCCATGGTTGTGCATGGTGGTTGAGCTGTGGCTCCTACTGGAACAGGAAATGCCCTCCACTTAGGCCGACCACCTTGCAGGCAGACAGACACTCTGAGGTCAGACATAGTGTAAGCCTGGGAACAGACAAACATCTGGAGCTTCAGGAAATGCAGTGGTTTTATTCTCTAACAACAGGGGGAGGGGGGCGGGGGGGGATCCGTGCAGCAACTCTAGGGACAGACAAAGCAGGGCACGACTGTGTTTGGATTGCTGCGCCGTGATTGACAGCAGGGATCTTAGGCGGTGACAAACAGACAGAATAGATTACAGGGAGCACAGGGGTCTGCTGAGCGCAGTTGGTCTGGCCCACATAGCCGGGGGATACAGACTCAGAGCAGGCCAGTCGCTGCCTGGGATGAATGTGCTTATAAATGCTGTCATTCAGAAGTTGAGCTTAGACTGATGCTCCTCTCTGAAAGCGTCAGGAGAGGGAGGTCTGCGTCTGTGGAGAAGAATATTGGATTCACTGCTATGGGAGTCAAGTAAGTTATGTTGCACACAGTGAAAACTGAGCTCACCTGGACGTGTTAGAGCCTTCCTGTGTGTGTTTGTTGGCTTGAATCTGCCCTGCGAGCTGTTTTTCTCTCTCTTTCCTCTCTCTCCCGATCTATCTTTCCTTGTGTGTCACACTCTTTTTTTTTTCTTTCTTTCTTTTTGCTCTGTGGAATGTGCAGTTTTGTGCTGCTGGAGTTGGACTGTGTGCTCCCTCGAGGTGAGGGGCTAATAGTTTTGTTGTCAAGCCGCGGCGAGATGGATTCCTCCACCAAGAGAGAGGGAGTGTAAAGCACACTGTATGGTATGTAGCTGTATTACATACAGCAGAAATCCAGGCTCTGTTTTTCTGAGGAAACGGCCACAACGGGGCAGAAGATGTTAATACTGTGCGTACCTCTGGAGACTGACAAATGAGAATTGACTCATATCAATCTGCTGAATCTGAGCAACACATGCCCACGGCGGCAAGTGGCTCATCACAAGTACTGAGTGGGAGCAAGGATGGCTGAGCTGGTATTTGTCTTTGTTTGCTGGTGGATAAAACACCAGCTGGCTTTTTTCCCTGTCATAATCGGGCTGATGGGACTAATGGTTCCTTCTGTGCGGCAGCTAACATTGGCTGCACCAGCTGAGGCAGCGAAAAGGCTGGAACCCGCAGAAAATGCCAGGTGTGAATTCATCCAAGACCTGTCGGGTTTCGTCAAGGCTGAGGTGTTGATGAAGGTTGAGCTCGGCCTTGCAGCCTAAGGGATCTGCACTTTTTTATTCACCCGCATGCAGCAAAAAGTTGCATCGCTGATTCAAAATCATACTGTACTGTAAATATCTGTATCCGTTTACAGATTAAGTCTTTGCACAGACTCAAGAACACAGAAACGACTCAAATTTAGTCACGGTATTTCAGCTAGGTTTTTGAAGAGTGAGCAGAAATATTTGCATTTCCAGATTTTTTTTTTTTACTTAAAGTCTAAACATTTACCATCCATCCATCTCTATTTGTGTTTTGCTTTGAAAATCTGAGTCTGGAAAAATATTGAATGTTATCAGAAATCTGCAGAACCCCATTTACAGTATTGAGCCTTTGGATGAAAAAGATCACGTTAGTCTTGGGGCACACCTGTACAAGTTGTACGCAGCAGAGAAGTGCATGTTGAATAATTCATGAGAGATTTTGATGTGAATTCTGTGTTCGGTTTACAGGAAAGGCAGCTGAAACTCTCAGGATTTGTTTTGATTGGCAGCAGGCTGTGGACAGTTTGTTTTAGAAATGTGATTTAGTTGGAAATTTCTATTGAGCGTGTTTGATTTAAAAGGCTTCTTTCAAAAGTGTGTGTCCTGGTGATGCGGCGCTCGCAGCCTCGGGGGTTGGGCTCTGTTATGACTGCCGGATCAGAATCACTTGTCCCTGGCATTATGAAAATCTACATAACTAGAAAGGAAGAATAGCAGAAGTTTTATCACGCTGATAACAGAGGGATATTTTGTCCCAATTCCCTTGTTCCACTAAGTAAATCCCCTGAGTCAGGAAGTGTGTCTGGCCCACTCACATGGCCTGAAGCAGTCAGTGAATGTGGGGATGACAAACAAAGAGCTGAAGTGCTGACACAAGCCTTTGCTCTCACCCTGGGTCCACATGTGTGGAGACCTGTGGGGAGCAGGGACAGCACTGCTGTCTAAACCTGACAGTTTCATTACACAAACAGAAATTAGTGGCAGAGATTTATTTTCTGTTGCGATTAGAGATGCACTGATCAGAGTTTTGTGGCCATATACAGTCACCAGCTTCATTAGGCTACAACCGACTTTTACGATTCTGATTTCTCTTTAAGCAAATTAAAAGAAAAAAGGATCAAGCAATTGATTTTTACCTTCCTGCCGTGATCGGCTAAAAGATGATGATGATTTTGAGCTTAGCATCTTAATCGCAAGTAGCAAGGTTAGGGTAGCTAGCATGAATAAACCAGCTGTCTTTGTGTGTCCTTATCTGAACTCTTAAGATATTCTAAAATATGACAATATTTCCACAAACACCATGTTTCTATAAGACTGAAACCTAAACAGGATAAAACAGAACAACTTTGCTGCACTCCATTCAGCCTTCCTGTTGTCTGCTGAAAGGCTTGCTCTCACACGCAACCTGAACTTTTACATTCTCCTCTTTGTTCATTTTTTAAGTGCATCACTAACACTAAAAATAGCTAAAAATCTTCACAAACACCAGTCTCCAGACAAAATAATATGGTTGTCAGCATAATGTGGCAGGATTTAGGTACAGTACATCAACTGATGGTAAACCGATCTTCAATTGAGTTTTTATCTGACTCCAGGCACCAACATAACTCAATCTATTGTAGGTATGTCACTTGACACAGAGCTGCCTTTGTCACTCAGGACTGTGGTGACATCAGTAAAAAAGGCTAAATTGTGTGCGATTAGCTGCATGTGGGCAGGAGAGGCCGTGCCCTGAACATCAATCCCTTTCCGGCTCAGTTTGCCTGCCCACGTCAAACATTCCCTGTCTAACTGGATAACAGTCCTGATGGCTACCCACGGGGCTCCATGATCAGTACATTAGCGTTTAGCTATCATGAGTATTTCTCTTACTCCCAGCCAGTGGAATGGATATTATGTGTCATGACTGTGGGGGCTCAAGGATGCCATTGAAACCTCTTTAGTGCCCCTCAGTGAAAGGTGTCATGCAAATGGAGTCTATTATCTTCGTCATTAGGAGTAGTTGCTTTCATGTTGTGGCTCAGACAGCGTAAGAGTGAAAAAAGAAAGACTGGCAGATAAAGTGTGGTGTGGAAGTTTATGACCTTATTGTGGGCAGTTGTGGAAAAGAGGCTCATGATCTCCTGTGAGCTGCCTTTATGTACTCCAATCTGGATAAACAAAGGTGTCTCCTGCTGGGGCATCTCAGGCACCGCTGCTCCTCAGTGCTCAGCTGTGCCATGCCCTTCCTTTCAATAGGAACTACTAATATCTGCCTAATCACCAGTTGCAAGTTGATTTCCCCAAACACATGCACTTTATTTTTTGAGAGACGGACGTTTGCAGGACCTTATTCTGCTGAATGTTAACTGGTTGTGCTGGTCTTTTGATAGTCAGGCGATGTGATTACCACTGAGGGTTGGCGATTGTTAGGACAGGCGATTTAGCTTTTGTCTCACCATCCTCCAAAGCCAGACCGTTTAATTGTGATTGCTGCTTTTTTTAATCTCCATTTATTGCTGGTGTTGCTGCAGAAGGGTTGAAACAGGCAAATGTGGGGGACTCAAACTAAGAAATGATGGGACTAATGTGGCTGCTGCAACACACATTGGTGTGTTGACATATATTATTACCTGGGAATGTACAAATTAACCTTTGACCTCTCTCTAAATTAATGTAATTAATACAAATTGAGGTACAGACACAGAGGAAACATAGTGACTAATGCAGATTTTATTCCGTATATCCACCACTTTGCACATCTTTGAAGGGAAATGCAAAAATGTGTTTTTGTGTCTCCCAATGTTTCGATGTCTCGCCATAATATTAAAAGCTACAAAGGGAGTTTATCCCTGCTGTTTGTGTCACCATATTCATTGTCTTGAACAGAAAGGATTATTACCTTCAATCAGTTCATGACCTTGTATGTGAGAACCAGCTGCAGGGTTTTTTAAAATCTCTTTCTGCACACACACCAGTTGTGGCTCCCTGTGTGTGCTTGTTGGCTTTACGGATATGTGATGGAGGATGAAATGCTTGATTTGAATGAGACATCTGCAAACACATTTCTTCAAGATCAGGATTACATTAGGCCTGGGCCACTAACCCGTACCAAGATAGACAGAGGTTTTAAACAGTTACTGCTACAGGTATTAAGGAAGCCCAGGTTTCTTCATTAGTGGCCTTTAACTTCTGTATTATTGGCTACGGCGCCTCTCAGAGTCCTGCTGAATATACTCCAGGTATTCTCAATGAGGTTTAGGCCAGGCCAGTTTACTGCCCATTCAATCATAGTGATACCATGATGATTAAAGCATATATTGGTACTTCTTATAGGGTGGGTATGTAACAAGTCCTATTGGGTTACATTGACTTTGGACTTGATAAACCACAGTGGACCCGCAGATAACATGGGTCCTCAAATCATCAGTGACTGGAGAAACTTCACACTGGACCTCAAACAGCGTAGAAGTTGTGCCTCTGAACTTTTCCTCCAGACTTTAATTCAAAGAGAAAGTCAAATTTTACCTGTACATTAACATAATACTTGTTGAATTTGGATCATTGTGCAATAGTGGCAATAGTTTTTTTTTTTTTTATTTTATTTTTTTTAAATTTAGCTCTGGTAAGATGCTGTCTTAGTTCAGGAGTAACCGAACATAAGGAGCAGACAGTTTGTAGCTCATGTGTATGGTGGCTCTTGAAGTACGTAGAGTTTTTTGCAGTTATTTGTGTTTTGTGTAGATTTTTCCTCTCCACTTTTTCCTTCCACTTATTTTTCTATTAACATACTCGGTGTTTTAAGCATCCTTGTATAGTAGCAGTGACCTCATGTGGCCTTCTCTCCTTGTGGCAAGTAGGCTGAGATTACATTATATTCTAATTTTAAGAGCTTCCAATCACAATCTTCAAAATTTGCACAAATACATGCTTGAAATCTTTATGTGTTTTTTTACTGTTGGCATCGAGGTTATCACACCATGAGAATCTGGTAACACTCCATTCCATTGATTCCACCTTGCGTATATTGAACCCTGACCCCATCTTTTATCTAGACCCATCTTTTTTCATGCAGCACACCTGCACCTACTATCGTGGCTATCAGCGCAACTGTACAGTTCGTTTCGGTCGAACCTCTGTATAGTTTTCATTGGGTTGCCTGTTGGCTGGAATATAGATAAAAGATTAAGAGCACGTGTTGAAAATCCCCTCCCCCAACGCGTTCTGTCTGTCCCGTCAGTGCGCTGATTAATCACCCCCAAATGTTCTTAGCTGCCTGTGGGCCTGTTTGTTGTGATAGCCTCTGTGCGGAGAAGTGCAAATAAATAATCGCTAGGTGTCTTCCGCTGGCAGAAAGTGATTAATGAAGCGGGGAAGTGGAGCAGAAGTAAGCTGACTTTTACCCCTTTGCCTGTCAATCCTGTGCTCATCAAGGTCTTAAGTTGTGTTATGAATTAAATTAAAGGACAATATATTTGATTGAAGAATTGTCTCATGTGAATCACCCTCTCTAGTCTTTTGTCTGCAATATCCTGCTTCCAGTTGATGTTGTTTCAAGACAGGAAACATCATTCAGCCTGTGATGACTTGAGGTGAGTGCCAAGACATTTTTTTGTGTGCCCTGAGTAAAACCGCCTGAGGTTCTAGGGAGGTTTCTGAGGGAAGATGTGGGTGGGATGATGGGTAAACTGGAGTTCAACATGTGTGTGAAGGATATGAAGCTGTTCCAACCTCCCCGCAGCCGTGGAGAGGAGTGTTCAGCAGAATACCAGGAGCAATGTCTCAGGAGCACGGAGAAAATGCAAAAAACCCCCCAAAAAAACAGAGAGATGAAAGCAGCTGTTAATCTTCGTCAGCATGCCAGAGGTGGGGAGGACTGCCGTCTGTGAAGATGGCAGGAGCATATCTTCATCATCATGTGTCACCTATCAGCTGAAAACCATATTTACCTCCAAAATTTTCACTTTCAACTGCCGGGAAAAAAAATAAATAAATAAAAATTGAGGCAACAGCTGAGTATTTTAGTGCTGCAGGTAGTCTGTCGCTGCTAATCTTCATTCACACTTCTGTCTCCTGTTGCAAATACCCTTTGGCTCTTTTCCTCTATAGATGCTAAATTTGTAAGCTTATCTCATCGACATACAAAAGGTCCTGCCAAGTCAAAGCGCAGTGCTTTGTTCAGTCCTTCGTGGCCAGTTAAAGCCACATTAGGAAGATGAGATCCTGAATGCTGGAAAGAACAATAAAGTGAACGGTGAATGGAATTATACCCACATATTTCCTTCCTGTGCTTGTCTTAAGCCATCCATAAGCCCCCTTTTGGCGAGACGTCTTAATGGCTTTTCAGTGTGGGAATGTGACAGATAAGTGGGTGTGTGACTCAGTCAATGGGTGCAGGGTGTGTAGTGATGCAGTCAGTTTCAGGAAAGAAGTTTTAAAAAATTACCTCATTTCTAGGCGATTAGGGACCATAATATTTTCTTATCCATCACAAATGAGTCAACCTGTCTAGCACAGACACATAGCTCTGATTTTAAAAGCAAACATATGTTTGCAGTCCAAGAGCTACATTCAGAGCTCTTATTTTTCCACAATGCTCAATGTATTTTCCAGAGATTTTATGTGACAGGCCAACACAGTGCAAATTTGTGTACATGGTTTTCCCACCTCATACCTCATAATTACCATCTTCCCACGGCATGATGCTGCCACCTCCATGTTTCACCTGGACCTGGTGTGCAGGGTGCAGTACGGTGTTTACTCCTTACACACAGCACTTTGCTGAGACCTTCACAGAACACTCAGATTCATCCCAAGAATAAATAACGCACAAGTGAACTAGATTTACTAATTAAGTCTAGTTCTGCTGGTGACTGCTACGTTACACTGTATTTAAGGGAATCAGAGTACACAGCATTATGCAAATGTGCACACATATGTGCTACTTTGTTTTGGTCTGTGACATAAAATGGCTCAGAAATATATCCAAGCCTGGGAATTTAACATGGTAGAAGTAAAGTGGTGTGAATACTGTTGCTGTACGCATCATGTTGCCAGGGTACTTTACATCCAAATATGTACAAAATACACTAAGCTGTTGCTACTTGCCAATGCTTGCATTTCTGTTTACACTGATATACTGTAGCACCAAACCAGACTTTCTTGAATATTGATGAGTTTTTTCACTTTTTGTCACCAACTGTTCCATTCATTCTTGGCCGACTGGGGATTCCCATCTCTGGGAATAAAGCAATTCCAAGCTGGCTGTGGCATAGTCCCAGCAATCTTTTTTTTTTTCCTCTCCCCAGTTTTTTTCTCAGGCAGAAAATGATTTACCTCCTCGTGGACAGCGCTTCATTGGCACGGAGCCAGGCTCACTGATCGAAGAGAGGACTTGGCTTTACACCCTGCTGCTTCCTTTCATGCTGTCTTATTCTGTTTCCTCTGCATCTTTCTCTTAATGTCCGTTCCCCCTAATTCATTTTTTAATCCCAGCCGTACCTTTGCACTGCCTACTTCAACGTTTATCAGTGACAGGCCCTTCCTTCCCATTTGTTTCTAATGACCCCCTGCTATTCTAGCTATCCTCCAGAGGATGCTCTAATGTCCCGTTTTCCACCTCAGTCCACAGTCTTCTTTGAAAAGCAGACTGTGACAGAACAGGTTTACAACCCGCTGGCAAAAATAGGAATTTTATTTGCAGGGTTTTGCTGCTTTATTCTGATAGCAGCGCTCCTTGACGACGCAAAGTGATTCAGATACGACAAGTCAGTTGCAGAAGGCAATGCCAGGCTTTGTTGGGAATCTTTTCTGACGCGACAACACATTGTGTTCACAGATGTTACATGAATGCATTTGGCCTTACCTAATTGGCTAGAGACTGGTGCAGCAAAGATGTGTGAGCAGCTTTGGGCTGACAGCAGTCGGCACACAAATAATGTACCATTTGATTCTCCGTGCGCAAGGTCAGACACTGTGCAGGGACAAAAGGCTTGCTGAACACCTTGTTGAAACAAAGAGCCTTTCCAGAAGGCTTGGTCCAACGTGCTTGGAGCACACCAGGCCGGATATTGCTCAGCAAAATGGACATCCCATTTATCGGTGTCTAGTTTTGTTGGGATGCGTTTATCTATTTCTAAGGATTTATAGAAAGACCATTAATCTTAGCCTGTAGCTGTCTGTGTATTTCCTGTAAAGGGCTCCTGACACAGAAGAGAAGAACCTTCAGACGGCCGTTACAGCTGCCAAACAGCAGAAAGCGAGCTTCCAGTCATTTGAAAGCTACAGATCTTTTGGACTGATAAGACTCAACAGACAGCCAGAGAAGCTTGCCAAAAAAAAAAAAAAAAGGAAACAGATTTTTTTTTTTTCAAAATGTCTGGAAAGATCTCCGATTTGGCCAAAGCTAATCTGTATCTGAATGATAAGAAAACTCCAGTGAACGGAGCGAGAATCTGTTCCAGCATCTCCCGGTAGTAGCCTTTGTTGGTTTTTTTCTGTTTTTAAGAAGGGGATTGCACTTTTTTTTTCTTCAATTATCCTTTTTTTAGCCACATTCCAAGGGTTTTCACAGGGCTGAAGCGCCAGGCAGTAGTTTCAAGCATCTTAGGATAGGAAAGAGGACGTGAGAAAAAAACTAAATGAATGTTTACACCAAGAGCCCCTTGATTGCAGGGAGATTTTAGAAAAGAGATGGGCTCATTACCTGACTAAATGTCTGAGCCACACAAGAGGACAAGATTAGGTTTGTCATGCACTAGACAGCCTGTCCCTTTGGTATCACCCCTTTTATAGCTAATGTGTAACATAGATGTGCATATTTAATTAGTTCTTTAATGAATAAAGACCTAAGCTGCGCTCTGAGACAGGTACCAAAAGAAGTTAGAGGAAATTATGAGACCTGTCCGAGCTTTTAGAGCCACTATAATTCAAATGCAGTTCCAGTAAGACTCCTTCATGACTGTTATTTTAATGTCTTTTAATTTCTAATGATGCACTCGCACTAATACTGTTTCGGGATGATATGATGCAACAAAGAAAATATAAATGAATCTTAAAAATAATCATTTGATGAGCAGGGTTCAAATTCAGACTCAAGCATTTACGGATATTTGATGAAACATTGCATATATGTGGCAATCAACAAGCTTCTGGCATCATATTTGTTGGTTTCTAGGAAATTATCTTGTTTTTAAGCATAAATCATGCTGTTTCAACAAGGTGGAAGTCAGTGGGACTCCATAAGTTTAATGTTAGCCTTCTTTACGCATAAGATAACCAAATCTGATGCTTGTGTAGGATGAATGGAAACCTAATCTGACCAAACAATCAACCTCTGATAGAAAATTCAATTGGATATTTCAGAAAAATCCCTGAACCATGAAAAAATAAGTTTTTTATAAGATGGAAGATGGAGGAACGCTATCCACAACGATGAGAGTTTAAAACTGACACTAACATGTATAACATGTAATTATAGTGCATCCTGTTACATCATTCCAGCAACCAAACTTTAGTTTTTAACCACCTCTCCTTCGCTCAATCCTCGCTGGCTCTTTCTGTTTACCTCATGTTTATTAAGCTCTTTTTAATCCTTGGCTCCTTGTTTGTTCCTCCCTGTTTTTTTTTTGTTTTTTTTTAAGATGTTTTGAGTTCTTCATTAAAACTTATTTCCTCATATTCCTCTGATTTTTGACTTACATTTTGGCCAAACTTCTTACACACAAATCATGAGACTATTTCTAGATGTGAATAAATTTGAGAAATTTGCCATGAAATTCTGACTATTTCCTTATTTCACAAGTAGTTTATGTTCTATAATCAGAAAAGAATAGAACAAATTCACTTATTACACTGATGCAAATCTTGAAAGTCAGAAAGCTCCTTTCCAGCACCATATTTATATACAAATTGCCATCAAACTAGCAGAGTTTTCTCTCAAAGTAAAAAGCAACTATTATAGATGAAAAACTGTTTATCTCAAGTAGAGCAATTGGCATCCTGGACTTACAAGTAAATCCTCTCTAGATGGGCTATTTATTCTGCCAGGAGTAGCTGTTAAGTGTATGACATCATCTCCTCTTGTCTGAATTTGTGTGCTCACAGGCTGATGTCATGGCCGCTTAATTACCCCTAAGGCTCTGTGATAGCTGGATCAGGCTGTAGTGGTGGGGGTGGTGGGGCGATGGGGATCACAACCAACGAGGACGATGCAGAGATCCAGATTTGCCTTAATCCTCCCCAAATTTGGTAAAGCATAAACCCGTGCAGCGGTGCCTATCTGAAAATTAGCGTGGTGTGCTCGCTTTATCTGAAGTCTGTGTTTCTCTCACAGTTTGGTGATTTATGCTGTTCGCCCACACCTCAGGGGCAGAGAGCTGTTTGATCGTGTCGAGGGCAGCCCATCAACAAGACAGTCAATTTTAGCTCTAGGGAGGTTTGGTAATGATTATCTTTCCATGCAACAACATAGCACCCCACCTGATAAAGCAACACAAGTCCAGCTCACTCAGTCGTGACCAACTGCTGATATGGCATTTTGGGTTTGGCGTGGAGCAACGCTTTCAAGATGCGCCGCTTTTTGAACAAAAAGACATCTCACAAATGCCAGCACTACTGAGTCCAGGATAAATGTTCAGTGTTTCTGAGAGTGAATGTGCCTGGCTCTTTGTGCCGTAGTCATTATCATTCATGTATCTCCATTCATGAACAGCAGTGCCGGGCTACTAATCAGCAACAGTGGGAGACTTGCAGACTGTGGAGCGGGAGGGGCAGTCGAGGATGAAGCAGTATGATATCATATCCAGTGATCTGATCCCCGCATGAATAGCCACAGCAGCCTTATCTTGTGCATGGAGGGAGAATTAAAGCTGGGAATCACAGAAACAAAATGTCAAGAATAGGAAATGCCTGCAACATGTTAATTAGCTGCAGAACGAACCTACCCGAGAAGCTGTATAGATGGTCAGGGGAACGGAGATAAATTTGCACAATGAAGATGATGGGTGTGCCGGCAAATTATTCTGTGGGGTGGGGAAATTTCTCCAGCCAGTTTGACAAAGCTTGAAGAAAAAGGCTGGGGTGATTATTGACAGCAAGCCAACGTGAAGCTTTGAAAGCTGGAGGCAAACACAGCCCATCTATGCTTTTTTCTCTGCAGTCATTGACCTCCTGCTCCTCCTCCTCTCGCTCTATAGGTGAGGACAAAATCTGGCTTTTCTTCCTCGGAACGAAAAAAAAAAAGCCACCAGTAGACCTATTCTTTTAAAAAGGTGCTTAATTTTACATCTGTCTTGCTCTGGCTCATTTATATATATTGCAGTCATTATCTGTCCCTGAGGTCTGTTCATAAAGGAGACAGTGATTGAGCTGAACGGCGATCAGGACAGTTCTGACTGTGACTGTTCCTTCTTTTAATGCCCTTGTGATGTATAACATGTGAGAGGACACTAAGGGGGATGGCGGTGGGGAATGGGACTAATGAGGCACCTCTGTCAGAGTGACCAATGCCAACGTAGGCTGAGCCGTTAATCAAATCTCCAAACAACCATTAAAACAAAGTGACTGACAAAACAATGTTGTTAATTAAATTTGATGGCCACGCTTTGCCTGACTTCTGACTGAGGAGTACCTTGTGAAACGAACAATGCTGTATCACATTAATGTATATCTGCCTTGCATTTCAATGGCGTAGGATGATACACGGCCTCAGGGAAAACGTACTTCAGAAAACCCTTCCTGCAGATTCCACAGCTGAGCTAAGCTGCCAAAATGTTCCTGTGTGTTACCTGATTCAGCATTTACCCAACTGCTGCTTGAATATTGTAGGGATGAACAAGCAACACATGGGACTAGAGATGGAAATTATCCACATGGCTATAATCTCATGAATGTTAATGTAAATGTTCAGACTGTCCCATTTTTAAAAATAAACTTCAACTTGAACAACAGAATAACCTAATCTTTGGCAACTCTATGTGTGTGCTCTATTTATTCACCTTAGGACTGCTGAAGCTGAAAGTTTTCAAAGTAGGTCACAATAATTATCTCAACATTTGGGAACACTCATAAAACATTGGCATTTAATTATCAGAGCATCAATTATGGGGGGAAAAAAAATGAGATGGTTACAGCATGGGAAAACGTCAATGCACCTGAACACTGAACGCCACACCCTTCATCCCATTATGCTCACTGTACTCAAACTGGGAACACATGCAAACCAATGTGGTTTAGAACTACAGGCACAGATGGCATGCTGGGAAGCAGTGTGACAATGCCTTTTGTTTGGATGTGACCTAACAAATAGGGTTTGTTGGTCGCACTGGTTTGTTGAGCTACTGCTCATCTTCCTCAGTCATCCTTTAATTTTCATTCTCTTCCTCAGTTTGAATTTTAGTAATTTACCTTAACCCAAGATGCATTGAGTTGCCACATGACTGCTGTTTGTGTTAGCAAGCAACAGGAGCTGAAGTGACTATATTAGCCCTGTGATTAGATTTGCTTTAGGCAGAAAAAAAATGGCAAAACATGGAATTCATGGAAAAAACATGAATGAAAATAAGTAAAAATGTTCATGATGTGCAGTAAATGTTATTTTTTCAAACTCAGTGAGTAGCCATGACAGTTAACTGTAATTTATTTCCATAATTGAGCAGCTCTAATATCAAAACCAGCATTTTCTTTGAAGAATGCACCAGACCTTTCACTTCTCAAACAATACACTTTCAGCTGATGTAATTTGGAACAGCAGAGCTAAGCGTGTTGTTGCAGAGACGACTGTAAAGGTTACGTGATATATCAAACAGCTTCATTATTTAACAGGGATCCTCAGATTTGTATGGAGTTCTGGTTTTATTTTCCCCTTCTTATTCTTTTAAAGTTTAATCCAGCTGAGTTCATATGTGGGGCAGTGTGTCAGAAGGAGAGTCAGAGAGAGCTTTGTGCTGAATGTACTTTCATCTGGCTAGTCTCACACCCACTCTGTTTGCCGATGTGTTGTAGTGGGCTCTCTGCAGCCAACGCGGCAGTCTTTCAAACAACACTGGCTGTATTCGGGGAGGGGGGGCTGAGAGGGCTTACTGGTAAATTGGCAGCCCAGGGAATACAGGGTACTCTCACCCCGGCGCTCACCCACTCACATGCTTTCATTCCCCTTTTTACCCTTGACCATTGACTGTCTGCACTCCCTCTTACTGGCCAGCATAAATCCGCTTTCCTAGTGTGTCAACTGCTCATTGTCTCTTGTCTTCTTCTGTTTCCTCTGCTCTGGTATTTTTACCTTCCCAGAGCTTGCCAATTGAGTCCCAGCATCACTCATTCGAGCAATCCATCTCTCTTAAGTATATCCTCGCTTATCTGCGTGTCTCTTACTTTTGATTAATAAGACCCTCACTCTTCTGGCTAATTACATCCTTCAACAATGACAGCGAATCACAAAAGTGCTGGAAAAAAAAAAAAGAAGCATGTGTGCACACTGGGGTTCATGCATGCATGCACTGTAGGCATACTAACCAAATCTGTTTGAAGTGTGGGACCCTAAAAGAAGAGAGGGCTCCTGTATGCATTAAGTATTCATGTGACGTGTTTTGAGGTGCATACATGTGTGTGTATGCGTGCGGGTATAGGGAGAAAAAGAGTGCTGGCAAATTGCGCCGCAAGCACCCAGCAATCGAGCGCTGACACCTCGTCTGGCAGTCGGAGGGAGAAGGGGCTGGGCTGAGGGAAAAAGGGGAGAGGGAGAGGAAGGAGGAGGGATTGCATGTGTGTATGTGAGACAGAGAGAGGGAGGGAAAGAAGGACACGGCAGGACAGCTGCCAGAATTTCTCCGATAGCAGGAGAAGGACCAAGAGGTGGAACAAGAGCAGGAATTCTCCTTCTTCTCTCAAAGCCGAGCCAGGAGTGGAGAATCCCTTCCAGTCCTTCTGGCTGTGGGGAAGACCGTCGGGACGTTCAGCCGCACTCAGCAGACAGAGCGTGTGGGATTAACTCCATGACAGGAAACAGTGCAGCTTGTGGCACGAGAGAAGACTTGGATGAAGAAACGGAGAGGGGAACTGAACTGCTTCAAGCTGTTTTTTTAAGACCGTGAAGTGGTGCAGAACTTTTTCATGTGGAAGAGAGTTGGGGATGTTTTTTTAAACGGGTGCTCCACCTCTCTTGCTTCCTCTTTGGAAACTCTCTGGATTTCACGCACCTCTCTCACCGTTGCACCTATCCTACTTTTTCTTGCAGAGCGGTCATCCCTCCTGCCCACCTCATCTCTGCCCCACCTGCCGCTTGTTCCATTTAGTTACTATGACGCCCACGCCTCATCCCGATCGTCCTCCCTCCACCCCTCTGGCGTCTTACAAACCTCTGTGAAATCAAGCGGAACCTCAATGATTGCGATCGGAGTAGGAAGGAGCCCCGTGCCCTGACTAGTGAGCAACCCCCCTCCTCCTCGCCGTGTTCTTGGCGACTGCGCTGGCGTAGCAAATGTGCAAATAATGGAGAACAGTGACGGCACAGACACGGACCTCAAAGTTGATCTGAATCAGTTGTCTGTTTTTTGACTATGAGCATAAACTAGATGATGGATTGGAAAGAGCTGTAAGTACATGGCTGCAGCACATTCTCACTGGTGCATGTTAAGCAAATGTAAATAAATATACTTTGAAAAGAAAATTGAGAGATCTCAGGTATTGGTTTATTCAGGGTGACATTCTGCTTTGAGAAGTTGGAGCAAGTTGTGTGTGGAAACAGCTTTACTTGCATGGAGATTGAGAGTGAACAGGTGGATAAGCTGTTGTGGGCAGATGACATCTGAGCCGCTTCTCGCCACCTTTTTCCTGTTCATAGTTGGCGTAGTTGGGTGAGGCGAAGAGAGGCAAAGATAGGAAGACGGGAGAGGCAGAGAGGCAAAGAAGCGGTTAATTAATCTCAAAATGTGGATGTGAATCTGTCTCTGCTTTCATTCATGAGCACACCTGCGCACCGACTGTCATTGTGCAGCATCAATTAAACTTCAAGGTTACCCTCTCGGCTTTGGGATGTAACCGCCCCTCTGTGGTCAGGACAGTTACAAATCATTTTGGTGCCCTTTTTCCTGTGCAGTGTCTTAGGCTCACATTTGATTTATTCTGCTGCTGGAAGAGAAACGACAGAATGGGGCGAGAGAGACAGACGGATGGGTTTCTCTTGAATGAATGTGTCGCAGAAACCTCCCACATGTATACCCATGCATGCTGCAGCATGCAGCCACGTGGACTCCGGCGTAGTTTCGCCTTCCCTTTTTTTCTGGCTCACATCCATCTCTTCCATCTAGTCTTTATTCATTTTTTCTTTTTTTTTCAGTCACATGATCCGTCTCGCATGCTATCGCACATAGGCAGCTCCCCAGGGAGACGCTTCTCCTGCAGCCTTCTTGGATGCAATAATTATTCCATCAGCCAGCAGCGTGTTCCATGATTGTGCTCTTCGGCTGTCGCTGTAGGGGGTGTTACAGTGAAGAGGGGAGTAGTTGAGATTGGGGGGGTTAGATTGTCACTACAGGCAGACAGGAATGGGAACATGGTGAGGTTTTTGGCAGCAGACCACCCAGTTTTGTCCAGAGGAGCCCAGAAGAGGAGTAATGGGCTGAGACTGGATGCTGAGGAACTCCTGCTGACTTGGAGACGTGTAGTTTTATTTCATTTTGATCACTGCCTTTCCTTTTTTTTAAGAGTGCTGCCTCTAAAATCTAGGAGTGCACCGGTCAGGCGTTTCTTGGCCTAGATCAATGTCTGGCTGTCTTTATGGCCTGACATGCTGTAATTCATAAAACAAAAAAAAAATGTCCTTAAGGTTTTGAATCCAACACAAAATGAAAGAATTGCACAATGCCGAAATAATCTAAAATTAATTTTTAAATTTATAATGGCATCTGTTTTTAAGAAGATGCTATTATCTGCATTAGTTCAATTATATTAGCTCGTTAATTAGTCTAGTTTTGGATGAAAGTGATGCCTGGTGCTCATTTCTTCATGGTTGTCTGTTTCTTGTGACCAGAAATGTTTCAGAACAGAAAATTTTGTCTTTATTGTAAGTGAGACAAAAGTGGAATATTCTTCTTTCTGATGGACAATATACAGCAATAGGTGAGGGAGGGGAAAGTCTACATCACACTGTCCTCCATATAATATCTTGCGAAATGTTATCTATCACACTAACTCCTTAGGCAATTATGCTATTAGGCTAACGATTTGCTGTTTTATCTCAGATAAATCAGCTTTGGCGTAAGAACAGTGTGATGGAATTAATAGTGGTTTTGAAAATGTAACTTTTTTAAACCTCGGTATACCTGAACATCGTTAACTAGCTCAAGCTAGTTTATTGTTCCTTTTTTTCAATCCTATATACTAAATTGAGCTGCTTGTTCCTTCATGTTAAACAATCACTTCTTTGTCCTCCCAGACATTCTCTGAAATCTGACTGCTTAAGACCACTTGAGTTCATCGGATCTTCCTGGGAGGCGTGCTTTATATGCCAACATTGAAATGTTGGCTGATGAGCTTTAGCTGATAGGGGCAATGCATTAAATCCCTTCAGAAAAATATGCTGGTTCTTTTCCATGAGCTGCAAAGCAGAAATGAGTTCGATACCTTTTTCTCACGGTTGGAGTCAACATAGCAGAATCGCCAGGTGTCCATAAACTTGTTCACCTATCAGATGCTCAAAAATCAGGAATGTGGCAAATTTCTGAACAGCGATTTTGTAAAGCTCTGACCTCCTGTTACCAATTTTACTTGGTTCTGATGTCGATTTAAGGATTTTACAACATTAACTTCTCTATTTTCTTAAAAACAAATCAAAGTTTGATAGCTTTCTCTCTCTTTGTCAATAAAAATCTACAAATGCAGTTAAATGTAGTAAAACAAAAATACTGTATCACATATTTACCTCCAAAAAGACTATTTTTGTAAGTATTGTAATAACATTTTAGGACGGGAGGAGATATTACACTGTGTGTGTGAAAGAGCTCTGCAGCTAAACTGGATGTACCTATTACTTCAACTTGGCTGTAATACCTTGAGCTGTTCTTGTCTACTGATGTTCAACTCTATTGTGATAGCCTGAATGAACAATGGACCCAACTCTGCAAAAAAAAAAAGAAAAGAAGAAAGAAATAGACAGGCTCCTTTTGTCCCATGTCTGACTTCATCTTTAAGCTTTAAACTCATACTGAAAAAGGCAAACTTTTAGTATTTGCACTGAAAAATGGAGAGTTTTCAGATGAGTATACCAAACCTATTGCCAGGTAAAACTCTAATACGTCCGTATTGTATGACTTCATGTAAAGACCAGCTTTGGCTGCATAATTAAACACTCCAAAGGAAAACTCATTCTTCTGCTGTGAGTTGAATGATGAATGAACATGCTCTGTCACAAGTCCTTAGCCATCCTACAGTTACTAAGGCGACATGCGTTTCCCATCTGGTTGTCCTTCAGTAGTGCTCACCTGGCATGTCCATGGCAGCCCGGCTGTGTCTGATCAAGATAAGTGATTAGATTTACTTTGTCTTCCAGCTATGACAGCCTACATTTAGTCCCCAGTGGACTGAGAAAGTTGACTGGTGATGATTTATATTATACTGGTGCAGTTTAAACAATGATTTTCAGCTGTCGCTGATTGCTAATTCCATGTGGTGAAAGAATATAAGCTGGGAGATTGGAAAATAAGTGTGTTTTAATTATGAAAGGAAGGGAGTGGTTTCTTAGAGGAGCAATTTTAGCGGTTTTGTGTATGTTGGCAAACTAAAAGGGAAAGTGTTCACCGTTATGGAGGTGGCGTAGTGTGAGCACTTGGCATGACACCTCACAGAAACAAAGATTTCCTTAAGCATAACCTTTCTGGCTCGCTGGATCTAAACTTACCTTCATTTCCTATTTTTCCTTCTTTTAGGGCAGCTCAGAAGCTTAACCTCTCCTCCAAACGGAAGAAACACCAACCCTCCCTGCTCCACCCACAGGAGCCCTCCATCTACCCAACTAATTTCAGTGGCATCCTGCAGGTCTCACCACCCCCGACTCCGCCATGTCTCCTCCGAGCCGTGTCCAAAGTGAAAGAGAACCCAGGGATGGGAAAGGTGAGAGCATGTGCACAGAAACACATTTTTCTACCCATCATGCACACTGATGTATCCTTGTCCTCATATCAACATCACACACACACAGAGAGACCCCTGTTTGAAGGGGTGAAATGCAGAGTGGAGACAGACTGGTCTACAGGCAGCATGCCGTCTGGTCCAGTTCATGCAGATTCAGTCAGATAAGCCTGCTGGAATGCCATGAATTCACTCAGTTTGTGGGACCAGCATTCCTCTCTCAACACCGAAAGCCAGTAAAAGCTGTAATTCACATATCTGTGGTCACCACAACAGCGGGATTCCTGAATCCATTCTACATGTGGTGCACGGTGATGAAAGTCGGCCTGGCAGCTATAGAACAGTCATTAAACAAAGCTGTGCAAACAAGTCGCTCTTCCTTTGAGGTTTATTGGGTATTGTTTGTCTGAGCCGACGTCCTGTATTTATAAAGCAGAAGTCCCCCGAACAAGATTAGATCCCACCTGGATAGGAAACCCTCCCTTCTGCTGCCAGGTATCCAGACGGTTGAAATTTTGCCTCATGTTGTAAATCGCCTTTCAACATGCAGACATAATAAAAAAAACAAACAAAAAAAAGACTGTTATTAGCAATCCTCTTCAAGTCCAAGCAAGATCAGTGGTTTACATCTGCTCTGCTAACAGGACAGTTGACGTTTTATGAGATTTTATGATCCAGGCCTATCAGAGTTACAGCTTTATCTTGTTAGTGAGCCAATACACCAATACACTCTCGTTTCTTTGTTGCCATCCAGAAATAACTGTTTCCCTCGCCCTCTCCAGCTCGACTTTGCCTGCATCTGGTTTATATCAGCAGCTCTGCGACACTTGAGTTGAATGGCTGGTTTCCATCAGCCATATATAGGTCACTTCCACTTCTCTGCTTCTTACCTGCAGACATTTATATATGGAGTCGTGCCAAGCAACACAAATGGATTTCAGAAAGGGATCAAGGGGCAGGGAAACCAAAACCATTAGCAGTGTGTTAAAATACTGTGGCCTTTAATATCTTTAATATTACTGCCAACATAAAAAAAGCTGAGGCATTAGCTTTTATTTTTCTAATGACCTCAGCAGTCATATGTAGAAAATCAGTTTGAAAGTCATAGCAAATGTAATTTGGTCTTTATTTGAATGTTTCTGTAACAAAACAATAAGATCTGAATAACAAAGAAAGTTTGATCTTGGCAAAAGAAAATTGAGACGAAAGTGGCTTCCAAAAGATACCTGTTGAACATTTGTACAAGTTAACTGGTGACGATGCATAATTTTAGACATCTTAACAAAAAAATAAAATAAAATCCGACACTTGAAATATTATGTTGTGAAAAATCACTTCACATTACTTCATGTTGCTTTTCTATGAAACACAATGAGGTTTGTGGTTGTAGTGTAACGAATGTTTTCAGAGTTTGGATACTTCAATAAAGTACTGTAACCACATCCAACATTTGAAAGAACATTTATGTAGAAATCCTGTGGAATCCCTAGGCTGAACAAAACAGCCTTCAGCCAGAAAAAAAAGTTATTTTAAAGGTTTTGCTTCAGTGCCAAAGAGAAAACACACTTACTTTAAATGAGTCAGGACTGATTTGCATCTTAAATAAACTGCGGTGTATAGAGACTATTCAGATAATGTAACACTAAATGCTCTAAGAGATGAATGGACTGTTAAAAACATTCCCAAGAGTTGTTTCCGTCACCCATCAGTCACAGATATGTTTCCACATTGCCTTTGGAGAAATGCAAGTGAGAAATATCTGACCATCAGATTGTAAAGCAATATGGAGCTGTCCGGATTTCTAAAGAAGGGGTTTTGTAAATTGTAGTGTTTCATATCCAGACAGGTTCAAACACAGCCAAACAAACCACACACGATGTTTCTCTGCAGCAGGAAATTGTAAAGTCCATCTGCTCTTGTCTGGAGGAGGTTGAACTGCGCACCACCAGCAGATTGGCTCCACTCCTGTGACACGAGCTGTCTCGTCAAAGCCACGCTCAGTCAACGCTTTAATGCAAGGGCTGTCATCGTTTTCAGTTTTCCATGCTGGCACGATGAACCGTACGCTGACCTGTGGAATTTGTTAAAACCGTGAAGCCCACTTGATGAATGTGAAGCCGCAATATGCAGCTGGGTGGCTTTCAGGCTTTTTAGCGGTGAACTGGCTTTTTCTGTGCAACTGAGGGCAAGGACAACAGAAGGAGGAGAGTGAGTAGGTGGAATAATGGAGGAGGTGGTGGAGGGTGGGGGGCAGATGCTGGTGCGCTCCCATGCTGTTGAGTTGCCTGCGGTCTAGAAAAACAACCTGGATTGGGATAATCCCACAGCAGGGCGTTTCACACACATCAATTTCCACCGTTTTCAGCTATGACTTTCAATACTCACCTTGGTGCCTTTTACTAACACCATTAAGCAATGTGTTGACCCATTGAGTTTCCCAGTCAATGCAAGACTGAAAGTTTCCATGGTAACCTGAGATATGGTTCAGCTCTGAAATAGTCTACATGGCGTCGAAGGACTCCTGATGCAAAATACACTTAGACTGCTGTGACTATAGCTTTCCATCGACGGTAACATTTTGAATCGACAAAAATGCGATTTTTTTGTCTTAAACTTTAAATTAAGATTACAGCTTAAGAGAAAAGTCTGGTATTTGTGTCTGTGTGTACCGCCAGTGGCTGACAAAGCTGAGAGCCTATATTTTTTTATTTTCGTTTTATTTATTTTTTTATTTGTTAATAAATTAAGAGTGTATATATGACTTTTTTGTTTTTGTTATACAGACATACGCTGTGCATACACTTTTGTAAAGGGTGGCATCTTGTTTATATTGTTTGCAACATGCATAAAAAGGAAAAGGTTTATTGTGTAAAAGAAAACAAAAACATGTTTTTCTGAATACCCAATTTATAAAAAATGAATTAATTAAAAATAGTCACATCCCACAACGCATTCAGAATGCTCACTATGTTTTTTCCTCTTTTTTTAGATGAATAAAGGTTCTTAGACTAAGTTTTTTCTCCACCTTCACATTGAACAAGAGACAAATCTCTGCTGACTCCATTTCCTCTTCTCTGTTTCATACATTTTGCACTTTCCCACTTTCTAATCCAACCTTTTCCCCTCCTGGTTTTTGCTTATCTTTCTAGGTGAAAGTGATGATGCGAATCTGTCCGTCTCTGGAGGCCGCGGACTCCTCAGAGTCTCAGTCTTTCTTAAAAGTTGACAGCAGGAAAAAGCAGCTGACCCTCTACGACCCCACATCCAGCCCGCACTCCAGCTCAGGGCACAGGAGGTCCGCCACTGTGGCCGTCCCAAAGATATTTGCCTTCGATGCTGTTTTTACCCACGATGCCTCACAAGTAAGAGCCTCTATGTATGTTCACGTGGGTGTGTTTTTTTTAAGGTGTTGGGTGGCAATTTAGCCTCTCAAGGACGAAGGGACAATCTTTATGTTTGCAGGGTGTGACCAGGGGCTTAGAGAAAAATGCCTGTCTTGGTTCAGGGGGCATTCTTACCAGTGTGAGCCCAACAGCTGGGGCTTTTAAGCTGTCTGAGGAATGATTTGAATCCACTCCGTTTATATCCAAACTCTATATCTAACCACACAACTCCCGCTGAGACACAGAAAAAAGGTCAGCATTATATTTACTGTATTGCAGAAGAGGATTAGACGAGCGTTCTACTTGGCACAGATTTGCAATTTAACATTAAGATTTAGATCACCGTTTATTCTTTTATTCATTTTCCAAATGGCACAATAAACTCAAGTAAAGGAGGTTGTGATTACTGGTGTAGAGGAGCATATCCTTAGCAGAGAGAGCCCCAGATCTTCCATCATACCTCCTACATGGAACAATTATTTTCCTAAGTATGGTGCTGATAGCTGAAGTCTAAATGTTTCTGCTGCAGAGCTGAAGCCAAGTTGCTGGATTGTGCCTCTGGGACGGCTCTGCTGGTGGCTAACAGCTACAGCAAGCTGTTCAGCTGTTACAGGTCTTGTTTGCTGTGTGATGTATGGTAAGGGCCCACCGCTCCCAGAGGGCCGACGCTGAAACAAAAATACACAGTGCAACCTTCGCAAACACACACCTGAGTAATAGGAATTCTTCAAATGGTATCTATCGTCATTTTTACAACTTTTCCATTTCAGTCCTGATCAGGCTTTTATCTGCTTGGTAAAAAAAAAAAAAAAACGTGTAGAAAAAAATTGAACTGTGTCATGAACAGCTTTGTGTCTTCTTCTCCTGGCCTGGAGTTGATGCTTTCCTTATATGAAATATTCCAGCTGTTAAAAAAAAAGTGTTTTGAAGAGAGATCTTGCAGGGGATGAGAACTCCACCCTCGTCACCTGTTTGCTCGCATTTTCTGCAAAGATAATATTACAGCAAAAACGATGTTCCTTTCTGAAGGTTTGCTTTTAAAACTGGAAATAAATGTGTGTACTACAGCATTGCATCAGACAAGACAGATTATGGTGGGACATCATCCATGTATGGTTCTCACTTTGTGTTTTAAAAGTAGGCGTGGCCACAACGGCTTTTTTGTTGTGAAAAAGACATTTTTAAAACTGGTTGATTGTGCTTCATTTATGCTTTATACGTCCAAAATCAACATGCTTCTTGGCTCCAAGACATGGTGTTTGGCCTGTTTTATTTTATTGTTTCAGATGTGTCGTTCAGCTAGACTTTGACAGTGATGGGCATATGTTTCACTCTCTCACAGGCTGAGGTGTGCTCAGGGACAGTAGCTGAGGTCATCCAGTCTGTGGTGAACGGTGCAGACGGCTGCATCTTCTGCTTCGGCCAAGTCAAGCTCGGTAAGCTCCTCCACCGGCAACAGATTAGACAACACCCTTTGTTGGTCTTGGGGAAAAAAAAAAAAAAACTCTCATTGCTCTTTGTTAGCTACGCTTGATGTCCACAATTGGCTTAGCAGTGCACTGGGGTGAGTCAAGGAATAGGAGATTGGAGGGAAGAAAGAATTGGTTTGAGGTGAGGGGGGTTGAGGGCTAAAGTGCTGCGTACAAGCTTCAGGGCTCAGTCTCTAATTAAAATCTTAGTAATTGGTCCAGCCAGTCCTCCTAGGATGAAGAGCGTGCTTCTCTCTTGGTGCTGTTAGCTATAATTCTCCACAGAATGACTGCTTCTGGAATAAGTCCTTGGATTAGCATTTGATTTTATTTTAACTTTATGTTATCTCCGATGCCCCGCACCAGTCATTTTCTTTTCCTTCACTAATTGTTAAACCTTGTAACCTTCGCATAATTTCCAATGTGGTTTAAAACGCTCGCCAATTAAAGACAGCCGGCGTAATATTTGCAGTTTCAAATTACAAGCCTCAAAACACTACCTGCACCTCGCAAGGCCTCTGCATCCTGTTAGGTCAGAACCCCAAACCTTAATGGGTTGTATTGCGATTGAATGGGACAAACACAAAGTCACACATAATTGCTAATTAGAAGGAAATTAACATGGGATTCAAGAATCTGCAAAGTGTGCATTTGGACTTTTTTTTTTCTTCTAATTATCCAAAATGTAATTCCAACCCAAGCAGCTGACTTTACATCTGAGATAAAATCTTGGGAGAAAACCTGTTAGGGGTTGAAAAACACTTAACTGAGGAGGAGGATTACATTCCAGCAAGACAACAACTCTAAAAATATGTCCAGAGCTACAATGGAATGGCTGTGATTCAAGTATATTCAAGTGCAAGAATGGTCCAGTCAAAGTCCGGCCCAAGATCTGTTTGAACATATCTGGTAGGACTTGGTAATCATGCCCACATATATCTTCCATGAAAATTGGGGCCTAAGCCAGTTTGAAAAGATGATTAGGAAAAATTATTTGTGCAAAGCTGGTTGAAATTGACTTATATTAGCTGCAAAGGTGGTGCCATACTTCTTAGATTATTAAAACAAGATTTAATTTCACCATTAGGCACAAATTTGTGTTGGTATGTTGCCTAAAATACCAATAAAAATGATTATATTTGCCATTGTAATGTGACAAAATCAAGGTTCAGAAATACAAGACATTTTATGTGTGAGAATAAATGTTTCTCGTTACATTTCCATTTTTATCCCCTTCTCTTTAACTCAACAGGCAAAACATACACCATGATTGGCAAAGACAGCTCCACTCAGAGCTTGGGCATTGTGCCCTGTGCCATTTCCTGGCTCTTCAAGCTCATCAACGAGCGCAAGGAGAAGACAGGCACTCGCTTCTCAGTCCGCGTGTCTGCTGTGGAGATCTTTGGGAAAGATGAAGAGCTGAAGGACCTGTTGTCTGAGGTGTCAACAGGCAGTCTGCAGGAGGGCCAGTCCCCGGGAATCCATCTGAGAGAGGATCCCATCTGTGGCACTCAGGTGAGTATCGCTACAGCTCTTCACTCTTCCTTTGTTCACTGATCCTTTCATTCTCTCCGTGGGGCCCAGCATTATCCGAGTATTGATCTTTTTCTCCTATGATCCACCTCTCCTTTTTTCCTCCAAAGAGATTTAAACTTTCTTGTTAGTGCATCTGTGCGAGTTTCTCCTTTATTCCACCTCTCCCAGGACTTCCCAGTTATCTGTCTCGATCATACTTCTTCTATCCATGTTTAATGTATAAGCCAAACTCATCTATGTTATTGATAGCTTTCTTCTCTCTCATGCGGACTCTCCTGTCAGCATCTATTATGGATGAATTAGAATCAGGCCTCTGTAGCACAATAGAAATAATACTGGGGGATGGTAAGAAGTGGATGTTTGAAGGTGTTCACAGGTGTTGCTGACAGATGTTGTTTTTGGGGGCAACTGTGGACTTTGACTTCAAAGGAAATGCAGTCCTGTGAAGCTCGTCTTCCTCTCGGCAGCCACGCGTGGGCTTCTGTCTGATCTCTTCTACCTTCATTCTTGTCCACCCCCCCTTTTTTTTAATATTTGTACACTACCATCTCCTACCTTACCTCTCCTAATCCTCCTCCTTCTGTGCGCATATCTGCTGTTTTAATTGCCCCGGAGACACACTCTAATATATGCTGGGGTCCAATTAACAGGCTCCCATCCTTTTACTGCGCCTCCATTTTTGCACCTTCTTTTGCTCACCTCGCCACTGCTCTTCAACCCTGTAGCTCCAGAACCAGAGCGAGCTTCGAGCCCCAACTGCTGAGAAAGCCGCCTTCTTCCTGGACGCAGCCCTAGCCGCACGCAGCACCAGGAGGCCAGATGCAGATGAAGATGAAAGGCGCAACTCGCACATGCTGTTCACACTACATATTTACCAGTATCGCATGGAGAAAAGCGGCAAAGGAGGAAGTTAGTATTTCTGTAAAATCTTCAAGCCTCCAAGCTGACATTTGAGGCATTCACATTGCAGTAAAAATGTGAATTTTCCTGCACCGCGACAGATTAAAAGAGTGTATTTGTCTTGAAAATAAATAATTATTTGATAACTGTTCATATGATGTGCTTGATTTAAGAATGAATGCCTCATTTAATATCTAAATATGGAATCATTTATTTAATTTATTCATTCATTAGAATAGATATTTAATCCTGATTTTGGTGGATTTATTACTATGTTTTACGTAACATAAACAACAAAGCCAGAGTTATACATTTTTTGGGAATCCAGCTGGTTGGATTAAGAGAGGTGTTGTTAGGTGTGATTTGATAGGATTTAGTAGCTTTGGATATTGTTTTAAACTTCTTCACAAACTTACTGATCCATCAACTGTATTCCTTTGTCTTCACAATGCTGGTCGTTCCCTAACTGAGTCACCTCAGTGGGAGTCTTTCTCCTAAACAAACCGGACAGTTGACACAGTGCCGTGTCGCTCCTGTCACTGTAACTTCAAAAGGGGAATGTCTTTGTTCTGCTTACCTGGTTCCCCTTCTTCCATTGGCACAGTGTCGGGTGGACGGAGCAGACTGCACCTTATTGATTTGGGAAGCTGTGAGAAGGTCCTGAACAAAAGCAGAGATGGAGGTGGAGGCATGTGTCTTTCCCTCAACGCTCTGGGAAACGTCATAATGGCTTTGACAAATGGAGCAAAACATGTACCTTACAGGTAAGAAAACCATAATTGATTATGGGTTTGTTTCAGTTGCATGGGTTGACAATTTATTTGCCTTTAGACAGTATCTTTTCCTTGTGTAACACAAGATTGTAATAGTATTTTAAGTATTGAAAGATTAACAGTTTGTCACCTGGGAGCTTTTTTTCACTTCACGTATTAAGGACGCTTCCCCAGACAACACATCCGTTACTTTTGTCATTGCTTTAAAACATGACGGGGCCGCTTGCTAATAGCAACTTTAATTCATTCTCTAGGGACAGCAAACTAACAATGTTGCTGAGGGAGTCTCTCGGCAACATCAACTGCAGAACCACCATGATTGCCCATATCTCAGATTCCCCAGCCCACTATGCTGATTCACTCAACACAATCCAGCTGGCTTCTCGTATTCACCGTATGAGGAAGAAGAAATCAAAGGTATGCTGAAGATATGTTCTATATATGTAAGATTGCATTCCTTTTTACCTTTTTGTTGCTATGGTATTTGCCTCTAAAGCAACTGATGTGACTTTTTTGTACATATGAAAAGGTACAGTTTGTCACCGATATAAGAACATGTCATGGTCAGTTTTGTTGTCTTCTTGAAGTGTAAATTTATTTTTAATCAAGATAAAATCTGCATCAACATGAGATTCTTACACATGCACCCATATCATACTCCATATTGCAGATTAAGTTTTTCTCAGCTCCTCTGCATGTAATCGATAGCACTGCCCAAGTAAATGTGATTAGGGAAAGTTAATGAGGCCCAATAGCAGTCTGTATTTATTTGGTTGTGGTCCCAGTGATGATCATTATGCTGTTCAGATACAGCAATTTGTTTTACTGACATTAATTTCCATGTGTCTATTGATGTGTACTTTTAACCTTTAGATAAATATTGACATGCAATGTAAAATATGTTGAAATATTATAAACCCATCTGCAATCCATCATAACAGTTAAAAAGGTTTTGGAAAATAGAATGGTCATCACATTAATGTTTTAGACCAATAAAATGTCACCTGCTCTAATTATAACACAAAATGTTCATTGAGGGACGGCATCAGCCTTTGTCCCTACAAGCAGTAATCACAGGATACTAGTTCCTCTATAAGAGTGAAGGATGAACATCAGACTGTTCAAAAAAAATCTTCAACCCTGTACACAAACCATGTACAACACTAAGTTACTTAAATGTAGGACTTGAAACTGACTCTTTGACAGAGCTCATCTTATTAGTAAGAATCCAAGGTCAGCTATTGCTAAAAGAAGCATTTTACAGCTTTCCTTTGAAGCAGCTAATGTTCTTTATAATAGCAATCTTATATGTTTTGATTTTGCTCTTCTTTGAAGTATGCATCCAGTTCATCTGGAGGGGAAAGTTCCTGTGAGGAAGGCAGAGTTCGACGACCACCACACTTAAGACCGTTCCACCCTCGGACAGTAGCTCTGGATCCAGACCTGCCAGCTCTGCTCAGCGACCCGGAATACTCTTCAAGTAGTGAACAATCTTGTGATACCGTCATTTACGTCGGACCTGGGGGAACTGCAATTTCAGATAGAGAGCTTAGTGACAATGAAGGCCCGCCTGCCTTTGTTCCCATTATCCCCTCACTTAACAAGAAGAGATCTGCAAAAGAGGGCCCTCAGGATAGAGACCAGTTCTTTAAATGCAACACATTTGCTGAGCTGCAGGAGAGACTGGAGTGTATAGATGGTAGTGAAGAGCCCACTGCCTTTGTCGGAGAAGGCAAAAGAAACCAGGCTAGCCCTAAAACAGAAAAATCCAAGGAAAACCAAGTCTGTAATTCACCAAAGACTGGAGTAAATCTTTACAACAACCAAGAGGGAAACTCAAGTAAACAATCTATCCCTATTCAAATATCCTGCAGTGCCAATGTTATACCCAAACTTGATGCCAACAAGAGGCAATGCATGCCTTCAGAAAGGGTGCCAGCAGAGACTGTCCAAAATGTATGCAGAACCAGTGCAGATGGTGAGAAGGTATTGATGTCTGAATGCCAGGTCACCACAAACAGATCAACACCTCCCATAGCCATAAGCTTGGAGCCTGTAGTAAGGGAGAAAGTTTATCCCAACAAGAAAGCCTTGCCGAAGCCAGCTCCACCTCCTTCACAAAAAATGGAAAATCCTGAAAAAGGAGAACGATCAGGCACCAGGATGCCACCGGTGGGAATGAGCCACCAAGCTGTTAAAAGAAGGGACCCTTGCACATCGCCTTTGCTCAGAGCACCTGTAGAGGTGTGTCAAGTGCGCTCAACTTTAAGGGAAAGGTGCTTGGATCGAGATATCCTTAGAGCTACTGTCACCCTACAGCAGCCAGTGGAGCTGAATGGGGAGGATGAGTTAGTGTTTACCGTTGTGGAAGAGCTCTCCATTGGCAGTATTGTAGATAAGGGTCGGCCATCAAGCATTATTAGCTTTAACAGTGACTGCTCACTTCAGGCCCTGGCTTCTGGTTCTAGGCCTGTCAGCATTATCAGCAGCATCAACGATGAATTTGATGCCTACACATCAACTGTGGGAGGATCTGAGGTCAACATTGCCATGGTGACACCCACCCAGGAGAGCACAATGGAGTGTATAGACAGCAGGGGGTCGTCTATCAGTTCTTGGTTGAGTGAGGTCAGTGTCTGCACCTTGGAAAGTGAAGGGGCCCATTCAACAGATGTTTTCCTTCCACAGGCCCAACAAATAATGCCAGAGTCCACCTTTTACTTCGATTCCCTTGAAATGTTTCATTGTATGTCATCCACAAGAGATGCTAAGAGCTCCTTAAACGACAGTGGATTCAGTTTTTCTGAACAAGACAGTGACAGTGCCACATCAAGTAAACTGTCATTGACGAGATGCCCCCAATCCCCAGAATCAACCAAAGGGTCCCTTCGATTTACATCTAAATTATCCAAAGCTCACTCAGTGAGCTCCCCTCCACTTCCACAGGGCTCCTCAATTGTCCACTCTAGTCTTCCCAGGAAGATTAAACCTACCTCATCCATCTCTCATAGCAGTAGCAGTAGCAGCAGCAGCATTAGAGATCCACCGAGGCAAGAAGCTAAACAGGAGGATCCCTGGCAGCGCGTCAACAACCACGCAGAACCTCAGACTTCTGACCCCAGCAGCACCAGCAGATTTCTCAGAAATCCCCCCTGTGGTGTCTTTTCCAGCAAAACATCCAACAACAGCAACAGTGTACCTCACCCTCCCAAGGTGCAGGGGTCTACCTCATCCCAGAGAGTGGTTGATGGTTGTGAAAAGTCAGCTACCAGAAATCCACCCAGCAGAATGCCTCAGCTGAGGCGAGGAGCCACCACCCTGGGGACGGTGCCCGTTATTCAATCCTCCTCTGATCACAAGGGAAGCCAAGATATTGTTTCATCTTCTGGAAGCCTTAAATTCTCTTCGCTAGGGAAGAACAACAAGGCTAACTCACAGAAAGCAAGTAATCTCCCCAAGCCTGGCTGCACCTCACCACCTCCTCCTCCAGTTAGGAAATCAAGCCTTGATCATAAGACTAAGATTTTGCTTCCCCAAAGTGCCTTAAAGTCAGCATATGGAGAGGCAGCAAGGACCTATGGGGGAAGGGCAGCTGTATCAGAGGATGAACTTGAGGTACATCGAAAAGCAGACTCTACCAATTTCAAAACCTCCAGCCTCAACACAGCCAAAGTTACCTCTAGCCTGAAGGCCAAAGGTTCTAAAGGAGAGGCTGGTCTGCATTACGGCAGCCAAATGTCACTTGAAAGGTGTGAAAGCCTTTCTCTCTCTGGCTCCAGAGTTACGCTTAGCAGGGAAAACAGTGGAGCAAGTCTGGGTAGCAAATCTAACAAGTCAATTCCAAGATTTGGTATTCCTAATTCATCTAGTTCTCCGATAGCTACCTTCCAATCTACTCAAAGTGGCGGAAACAACACAAAGCCAAGTCAGGCTAAAGCTTCTGTAAATACGAGAGCATTGGGAGCAGTTAATGGAAATAAAGCACGCTCACTATCAGCCAATAACTCCAAGGGCCTCAGCTCCTCTACTAAATCTTTGGCCTCTCCTGTGACCAGGAATACTAATGCCAACCTCCCGCCATCAGGACGAACATCAGGCTCTCGGACTACTGCTCCAGTCCCAAATAAACCTGGGAGAGGGACTATCATGGGCACAAAGCAGGCCATTAGGGCCGCAAACAGTCGTGTGAGTGAACTTGCAACGGGGAACATATCAGGAAAGCATGGCAGGGGTTCAGGAGATTCAGACAGTGGGAATGACAGTGGAGTAAATGTGGCTGATGACAAGTCTCCCACAGCCATGCTGCCTTCTCCATACAGTAAAATCACTGCTCCCAGACGGCCTCAGCGCTATAGCAGTGGTCATGGCAGTGACAACAGCAGCGTGCTGAGTGGTGAGCTGCCTCCAGCCATGGGCCGCACAGCTCTGTTCTACCACAGCGGAGGCAGCAGTGGATATGAGAGCATGATCAGGGACAGTGAAGCCACAGGCAGTGCTTCGTCTGCCCTTGACTCCATGAGTGAAAGTGGGATGTCATCGTCAGGCAGAGCAAGGAGCTCCAAGTATCCCAAGAAAAGAGCTAACGGTAAGAAAAATCACAAATGTAATGGACGCACAGAGAATAACAGAGAAAAAACATAAGTCATTGGTTTTAGTCCACACAATGAAAGGCCATTGGTTGAAGACCACAAAGCATGCGGGAAACTGTAATATTGTTATGGACATGTCAAGTTTACTGCTAAAATAGCCTTTGGCCATCCTAAAAACATTGACAGAATATAGTAGTGATTCAGGTCAAAATAAGACATAAAAACTTGTGCTGAGTTTAATTTTTTGTGGGATTGAATAATGCAGTGATGTCTGTAAAAAAGACAACAGGGCAGCTGCAGCTCATTCCATATTTCTAATGCCGGAGTTCTGACCTGCACCTCAAAAATTAATCATATCTTATTAGTCTTTAATCACTGCCCTGGCTCAATCTTTTTAAAGTATAGATTTTTAAACCTTGTATATTGACTCCAAACGTGGTATTGAGCATGGCAGCTCATCCTTTAGCTGGGATGTGTAAAAACTGTTCACTCATTCAAACCAGTGCAACATTACTGTTTACTACTGCTTTCCTGTAAATACAGCTTGATTAGTTCATTTTTGTCTTGGCTATTAATTTGTTTTCATTTCAAACAATTCTTCTTCAATGATGCTTAAATGTTATTCTTGTAACGTACTTTCTTTACCTGTGAGTCACTTTGGATAGCATTGTGTAAGCTTGCCTTGTCCTTAACCAAACATAGAAAATGCTTATCTAACTGTATGGTATGCATATTTTAAGGCTTCCAGAGAAGGCGGCTTATTCCTGCACCCCTGCCAGACACATCGTCCTTGGGGAAAAAGGTGGCCCCAGCAGGCCAGTGGGTGGACTTGCCTCCTATGTCTGGACAGTTGAAAGAGCCTTTTGAGATCAAAGTATATGAGATTGATGATGTGGAACGGCTCCAAAGACGGCGTCAGGAGGAAACCGCAGAGGTGAGCGGAGGGTCAATCCAGTCTGCTTGCAGCTCATGTTGCTAAACTTTCGTCATGTCTGGGTGAAGGGCTTGTGACTTCTGGTTGCTAAGCCTGTTTTGTAAGTGCAGCATTATTGCCACACATTCTCAAGATGTGCCACAAAGATTTATAGGACTTTGTGGAAATAACTTGAATCTTTTCCATCTAATTTCCTTTTAACAAGTAGGACAAGAATAATATGCCCCAGACGTTTGACCTTCAGTCAGCTCAGCAGCAAATCCTGGCGTTAAAATGTCTGTGTCCAGACTTTGTGCGTGGTATTTTGGTAGCATTCCCCATGAATGTCAGAAGTCTAGTGCACTGATAAGGGTTTCCTGATTTGAATGTGAGAACACCAGGGAGTTGTGTAAAAATCAAAGCAAAAGACGGATATTAATAGAGTGACCACGTGGGCATATGCAAATACATCCTCACTTTGCTAAAATCACTTCCAAATGAATTCTCCCGTTACGTAATCTTTTAGTAATTTGTTGAAAACAATAAATATATTTCTTAAAAAAACAAAACAACCTTGATCAAAAAATATTAACAACCAATTACACCGTCTTACACAAAACTTAATACACAACATTTTGTCATACTACAACTACGATCTTCAGGGTATTTTTCTGAGATTAGATTAAAATCTCTATTTAAATTTAGAATCTTTTATTTTGATATACTTCAATAAAATCCAGAAATCACCAAAATACAGTAGAAAGACTGACCCTGCACTTCATCCATTCCTAAAGCGAAACAAGGTGGTGGAATCATCATGATGTAGCACTGTGTTTCTACTGCAGTATTAGTATACATGGTAATCATTTACTGATCCAAGTTTTTGTCTCAATTTCTTGCAGCAACCCTACCAAGAAGTTGAAAAGGTACGCTTATTTTTCATATTGGCTGAGGTTCTGTATTAAGCAAATCTAAATTGATACTTCATTTAAAATGTAACACTTTCAATATGCAGTTTGTGGTCTAGGTAGACAGAAAAAGGAGATATACAGACTTGATTCAAAGTGCTTTCTTTACTGATTTACTCTTCACAATTAGAAACTGCTTGTTTACTCTCTCTTAATGGATTCTACAGAATCCTCTGGTTGCTGCAATGAATAATCCCCTTTTTATCCTGTTTTAGGGTCTGGTGTATTTTAACAGCAAGTGGAGGTTGCTAGAGAGAAGGCAACAGCAGGTGAGGGAATTAAGAGCAAAGCATCAAGTGTTGTTGGAGGAGCTAGAGGACACAAAGGTTCGACTAATGATGGATCCGAGCAAGTGGGTTGGAGAATGTAAGTCACTGTTACTTTTGGTGTACTGATATTTCAGTCCATAGCCTAAAAAATACATTTGTTTGAAGCCCTAAGACAAGGTCTCTTGTCTCAACAGTTGACGTGGACCAAAGTATGGATAAAGAGTCTCCAGATTACCTGGAGGCCTTGGCGCAGGCCACAGAGGAGTTGGAGTTTTGCGTCAATCTTTGCAAGTCCCACGTCATGATGGTGACTTGTTTCGACATCAGCATGCCGTCGACACCCGGCACTCAAGAGGGACTGCGGGAAGTTGAAGTCTGAGGACAAAAGCAAGTAGGAATCAAAAAGAAAGTGGAAGTGAGAAGAAAAAGGTAGAAGAGATGTAGCAGTCAGTCTATAGATATCACTGGAATGAAGTACAAAAGAGACGGACAGGGGACAAGAGCAGAGCTTTCCTGAAAAACATAGGAGATCTCGACCATGTGAGCTACAGTGCCTCGTTGTCTAGGACAGAGCAGAGGAACGAAGCGTGAGCACAAACGCTGTTGTCTTCATGGCAAAGCAGTGGCTATCACTTACTGAAAAGTCGACAAACACCCTGAAGTGCCTTTTTTTAATGTTCTTTTTGAGTCATTATTTTTCATACAACGCAGGTGTTTTAAGCATACCTGAACATAACCCTGAACACGTTGCTTTTAAGAAAAAAAATATTTTATACCGCATTGTATAGTGTATTTAAATGAATGTGTGGTGTGTACAATTAACCTTTTTTTAAGTGGGAAAAATAAAGAAAAAATAAGAAGCAATAAGCTAATGTTATTGCGGTCCCAGACTTTGCCTTTTCTCTTGTTTCTAACCTCAAGTCAGCATTTTCCCCATTGGTCATTCAGCCTCTTGCGCCTTAAGTTCGATTTGTATTTCTGTAGTTTTCTAGACTTTCAAACTGGACTGTATTATTTCATCACAGACCGCCTTTCCTCCTGTCAGCTGGCCTGTAAAAACTCACAGGGTGGAAATGATTTGTTTTCCCTACAGTTGCCTTTATCATAATGGGTCTCTGTGGATCAGCTGGTGTGTTTGATGGCAAGCAAAGTTTATTCGAAGTGTGCTAACTGATGTTTATCTCTCTGCAAATCAGAAAATGAAGCCAAAACAATCAGAAAGGCACTGTGATGGACATTGAGAGATTTTTCCACCCTCAGTTGTGACAGTAGGTCTATGGATGCTCATCTTTGAGCTTAATTCCTTTGCAGATGGTTTGGACTATGTAATGTAAGACACAAATGAGACAGCACCAATGTGCCAGCCTCTTCCTGTACAGTATTTTTCCTAAACAGTGCATTTCCCAAGTGCTACCAAGCCTCAGTTCTATGCATTCCAGCACATTTACACTGTAACTACTTTAAGCAGCAACGTTAATCTTTATCTGAAACAAGACTGTTTAGAAAAAAACATGGCAACATTTAATAAGCACCTCCCACAATGACTAAATCTGCTTCCTCTCGTGAAAGGATGCAGAAATGGACGGTGATTGTAGCGGTGTCCAGCAAAAATCAATCATATCGGCTCTTTGAAGCCACCCAAACGCGTTTATGAATCAAATGGCTGACACACAGAGAAGAAGAGAGATCTGAGAGAATGATTGTTCCAAAAACATGAAAAACCAGACTGGCTATGATTTATCTAGGTGTGCTTGTTTTGTTTCCTTTTACAAAGATGTGCTCTCTCAGGCCCTCACAGAAGATGCTGCATGAGATTTTTTAACCATTTTTACAGATGATTTCTACTCTCCATTTTTACCATTCTAATTTTTTACAATAATTTCAGTTTTCACTAAGGAAGAGGATGGGCTCATGAATAAAAAAACAAAAAAACAAAAAAACAAACAGACCTTCTTTTCATAGATGTGATAATATGTAAGGTCTCGTTTCATATCAAAACCCATATTTTCTAAGATCTTTGTTTTTGTATAGGATTTTCAAACCTTGTGTATAGTTGTATGATATGGCAGCTTGTGTTTTTTTTTCCCAGTATCTGTGAATAAAACGTTTCTTCTTACATATGTGAACAAGTTTGGTCATTTCATCATCCAAAATTGAAGGGCTTTTGCCAAAAAAATACAAATCCAGACAAGGGGAAACTTGGTTTACTGAATTACAAGAATTTGTCTTCTTTTACAGAATCTCCTCAAATCTTATGAAATAATTAGTACAATTTTTTTAAAAGTGAGGTTATAATAATTTGTCACAGGAAAACTGACATGACGCTGGAAGAAGTAATAATATAATTTCTTAAGATTGGCCTTACAAGCCCTAATAGTTCTAATTTTGGGATAGGAAGATATGAACCTTTAGTTGGTTTGCCATCCGCCAATAAAATACAAGAGCCAGAAGAAGAGTCGGCAGGCAAGGAAATTCTTGAACGAATCCTACATCGGTTCAGTAAGGTTATTTCCGGGAAACAACAGAGAATTCAAAGTTAAAGCCCAAATGTTCGCAGCCAGACGAAGAATAAGGGACACAAAGTCTCATTTGTCGTGAGTGTGAAAGCTGTGGCAGACGCATTTTGCACGTACAATGCGGGTGAGTAATAACTTGTGAAAAGCTGCTTAAAAAGAAACAGTAGCATAAAAAGGTGCTTAAATGTAAATACTGAAGTTCCAATACACATAAAATAATTACCTTTACTAACTGATGTCTGACTTGACTATCAAGTGACAAAAATGGGATGTTTAGTGTCAGTTACCTTCTTGCAGAGCAACATGTGGTAATTGCCTTTGATCAGTTTCATTCAACCGACTGGACATGAGGTCGACTGCAGGCCATTTCAAGCATTTTATTCCAGACTCGTTTGGGTTTTAGAAATGTAATAAATGGTATTCCACTCTCTACATGCTGTCGGCTGTCGGAGTTGCAGCCCGTTAGCAATGATGAACCACTGAGGCTCAGTTCCTAAATATAAGGGGCGCGTACTTCTTGCTTACAAACCTTCCACAATGATTGACCGGGGCCAATCATGCGAATTCTTGTAGCGTCTAACACCAGAAAGTATTTGCACATTTTCACTTCTTAAACTATAGACTTATTATTAAAACAATTTGATCTATAGTTTCTTTAAGCACATATGTGCAAAATAGTGATATGACTTTTTTAAATGTTTATTTAGAACTGATGTTTGCTGCTCACAATGCACAAAGTTTCTACATTAAGAAAAAAAAAATAGCTGAACGTAAAAAAAATAATTCCCAGGAATAAAATAAGGCAAGATGATTAACAGTTCAAGGAATAATATTTAAATTCAAAATTCCACCAGACCAAGAAATTTTAATCGGTTAAGTACAATAGTGTGCAGTTAATTCGAGAGACCTAAAGTATCAGTATTTGAACTAACTAAAATAGTGTCGCTGTTTGAGAAAAGGTCATATCCAGAAAACCTTTAGCATATCTTTTCCATTCTCAGTATATGATTCAGACATCATTAGTGGTGCAACACCTCATACCTCCATTTCCTGTGTAAATAATCACCAGCTTCCTCTTAAATAGTCACCCATTGTAAAGATTGCTGGAGTTAGTTGATAAAATACTGGCCACATAAATGTTTTTGAGAGTGAACTTGTAGAAGGATGGAAGACTGCTTTGGCTTGGTCTTGGGCTAGCTGTAGCATCAACCTGCAAGACCAGTTAATCTGGATTTAGACTAAACAAAGATGCCAAAAGAGTTATCTGCTCTTTATATTATATTAAATGTATTGGCAAAGAAACGAGCAGTTGTTTTTATGACCACTTCTTAAATTTGCTCCAGAAATCTTCTCCAGTTTGTTTAGTGATAAGCATAGAAAGAAGTATTAATTTTATAGAAACAGAGACGTTAGGAAGACCACAGAAACCTTTCTATAGAAGTATAAACTAATTCTACGATAATGCATTTATTAGCCATTCCCCTATAAATATCTTACGTTCTCAAACAAATCTGGATAAGTTGTTCCTTTAACATTTTCTCATTTCCAGGGTTCAATGTGCTACAGGAGGTGGAATTGGTGGCATTTTCTGTACTTTTTTTTCTGTTAGCCTGAGTCAGAAGAGGTCAAATACTGAACTTACAAAAAGGTTGAATTTGACAAATGGGAAATGAGATTAGACGAGAAGGTGCAGGTCTGGGGAGATTAATAACTCTCTATCAGAACGACCTGCTGCTCAATATGATACACGAAGTCCTGTTCATTAATATACTGTATCTCTGTGGATAAATTCAGCTTGAAGCTTAATCCTGCTGTGCAATAACATCTTGCTTCCCCCGTTTTAATTCCATTTTGATCAAAACCCTGAGAGGTTAATTTGGTTGACTGGAGAGAGCAGCTGGTCACCATGTTTTAGATGCTGGGGGTGGCATTTTCTTTCTGGTTTGGTGAGTTTGGCACTTTTCCCATCATTGTGAAGATTGGCTCATTGTGTTGACAAATCGTATCAAACTGTGTGCAGCGAAACACATAATTTGCACTAGATATACATTTATTTCCAATTAATTATTGTTTGTCCCCCTTGTAGTTCGTTTCATTATCTTGTTGAACTTAAATCACAAAGTACCTTGCAAAAGTTTTCCCTCTTTAAAACTTTTTCATATTTTACAGCCATAAACTTAAATGTATTTTATTTGGGATTTATTGTGGATAAGATCAATACAAAGTTGTAGATAATTGTGGCATACATTTGTATTTTGCTCCCTTTATTATATCACTGACTAAAATCAGGTGCATTTGCTTTTGGTGGGCCTAATGAATATTTAGGCTTTGTGATTTTATGCTTGTATAAACACAGTTGTTCTGGGAACTCAGAACTTTGTTGAGAATAAACAGCATCATGAGGAAGAAGGAACAGGACTGAGAGGTCAGCAAAAAGAAATCTAACAATAAAAATGGTTAGATTTTTTTCTTTTTTTTAAACATACCCATTAAGTTCCTAAGTTTGTCCTAAACACAGCAAACATGTAGACAATGGTCCTTTGAATGGCTTTAAACGTGTTTGGATTAGATAATCATATCGTTTGTATGGGCACAAAATTTATTCAGAATAGAATCACTGACATGTGCTTCTATTTTCTAAAATAGTAAAAAATTCCCTAAAAAACACGGAAAAAGAAGTTGTTCTTCCGTCTGTGTTGAACCCCCACCCCAGAATAACCCAAAGCAGTAGTGTGTTTGTTCTGTGCCAGGTTCTAATAATGGTTGAGATGTTACTCCGCTCTCTAATTGAAGTACAAACTAAGCAACACATGCTGTTGGTCTTCTTGTATTATGGAACAAGAGATCTGAAGGAAATAAACATCCTTCAAAGTTCTGTGATGACTCCAACTACTGCACTTCCCTCTGTATCGTTCAACTAGGTTAGTGTGCCGCAATCAGAACAAGTGTTTACGCTGTTTGGAGGCTTAATCGGCATAAACCACCCCTCTCATTTGGACTACAATTTCAGAATATTCCCATTGGGGCACATGACATATTTTTATTCCCATAGCCCGTCCATTCTGAATGTCCACGTAAACGTGCCAGTTGTGGTCAACATATAAAACCTAACATTCTGAAGAGACAAGCTCCACAATGAAATATGACGGGGGCAGCATTGTGCTGTGGGGATTCTTAAATTTAGAAGGACACAGAAGCTGATATTTGATGGGAGCATGGCAATCCTGTCCAAAGCTTCAAAAGATTTGAAACTGAGCCAGAAGTTCACCCTGCAGCAGGATATCGAGACTAAACTAGTGAACAGAGTTAGAATGGTCCAGTCAAAGATGAACACATATGCCACACTTTTTAGTTGTTTTTTTTTTTTTTTAAACTGTGATCACTTATTACTTTCTTTTACTTAATACTTACAAATTTGCTGAAAAATTGAGGGAAAATACAATGAAATTTGAGAATGTAACGTGACAGGATGCATAAAGGTCAAGGGTTGCAAAAACCTTTACAAGACAGTGTGTGTGCCAGAGTTGAAACAGTTGGCTGAGGCTGTTGCAGATGTCTTGACGGTCTCTGTCTGAGCACAGCCAGCCCCATATGACCTGACTTGCCTCAGGGCTCTTATCATTAGCGGGGGAGCCGGGGTGTTTGTGAGAATAAAAATGAGTTCACTGAAAAGTCAAGACCTCCCCCCCTACACCAACGTAGCACTAAGCAAGGGTTGTGATGCTCTAAATTATCCGACTATATTTTCTTAAGTTAAGTTTTTCTGTAATTCATTCAAAACTCAGGTCTTTGTAACACCCTTATTTGCAGACTGTGATTTCCTTATTCCATTAAAGTCTCATTACAGTTTTAAGGCTGCTTTACTCTCTTTTTTCATGTCTTCAGTCAGATATTTTCGAAATGAGTTCGTTTTGCTTAATTGACGCTTCAAAGAAAATAACTTTCAGTCTCTGTTTTGCATATTTTTTTATTTTTATTTTTTTACATGCATTCCCTAATTATACATTAAATTACCTCATGTTTGGAGACAAATCTGCATCATGGCCCTCAGATGCATTTTTACGAGGAAAGCGGGCTTTTTGAACTCTCACTTCACCACACTCACTTTTAGTGGCAGTAGCTGGCTCAGATTGGGATTTACAGCTTTGCCGTCACCCAGATTGGTCTGAGCAAACCAGGCTCGCTCTTTGAAGAAGAGTCATAAACCTGACCACATGCTGCCACTTTTTCCACATAATTACAACAAGCTGGTGTGGAAGGGAGTCCTTAACTGATCAGAGGCTGGCCAAAACGTTAACCTCACACACAGTCTTTAGTTGCGCTTCGGGGGGGTCGTAACTATTGACATTTCCATCCACAAAGCAGACTGCAAGTGTAAGGGGTTTCGCAGAAACCTCGCCTGGAAGCTTTCCTCCGTCTCTGTTGTAAATTCTTTTAGGATGAGTGATCATTCAAATCTATTAACATGCTGCCACATAGAGTAAATTAAAACAATCTATTCATTGAGGATTTAATTGATCGGACTTTTTAAAAATCGCCTAAACATGTTTGGTGTGTTTAATTCAACAAAACATCTAGATAAGGGAGGAGGACATTGCAGTCAGAAGCTGTTACACTGTAGATAATGCCCAGCTCATAATTTGACATATTAATATAAATTATGTGAATTAGCTCCCTTGTTTCCCCCGTTTGTTGACTTCCTGAGTCGTCATCCGGCCTATCTGGTTTGCACAATAATGAGAAGCAGGATGTGGGTCATGAGTTCAAATGGCCTGTAAGCTGCCAAGTTAATGAGTGTTTAGGTAATAAAGACGCTCACTCAGTGACACCCACACAGACCGCCACTGATGCTGTCTGACTGCGAACAGGCAGCACTGTTCTCTTGATAACGTCTCCTTAAAACTTCACGGAGATAAATCAGACGCAAGTGGGTTTGCATGGGATATTTTTAAACATTTCTTAAGCGGAGACAAGCGTACGTTAATTAAAACGTCTGCCGCAAACTTCTTTTTCATTGCGTTATAGTACATCATGCGCTGACCTTGTCGAAGAAAGCACTAACCTTGTTTTTTAATCTGTGCTCTGTGGCCCCCTGGTCCGGATCGCTTGTAGATAACCACTGATTTACATAAAGGCTTTGTTTTGAAAACATTGCTTTAAACTGCTTTCAGAATGCTGATGTTGGACTTTATGTGCAATGAATATTCATTGTAGTATAGGTTGGTAGCAAGTGAACACAAAAAATAAAGTCTGTTGGTTTGCCAGCGGTTTACTGTGTTTCAGAACATTGTCTACAGGTGAATTGATTGATGTTCTACTTTACTTTTTAAAAGGTTTGCAGATTAAGTTCCGAATAAACTGCCCGTAAAAATAAACTGACTGCTTGGATGTTAGCTGCTTTGTACACGGCCTTGAAAAAATTTGGTTTTGGTTTGACTTTTATTTTATGACCCGAGTAATATATCCATTAACTCCCTCTCTCTCGGATTCAGGCCATTTGGAAATGTCACACAGAACATAAAGTTTCTCTTTCTGCCAGTGATATGATGATTTATTGGTTTTATTTTGAACATTCATATGTTGTTGTTGTATGTGCTGTCTATGCTTGTACACAAAATCTACTGAAAAAGTATTCTTTTAACTCAATCCTACTTTTTTTACGTTTTACTTTTAAAAGTCAAATGTAGACAAAAGCACTTAAGTTGGACTGAAAAGTAAGTCATCACAATAAAATGAGCCAGGTAAAAACAAAAATACAATCCAAAACATCTGACAATACTGACAAAAAAATTATAAAACTAATTTTTATTATAAAGACTTGATATAAATACATTACAACGTAAAGCACCTGCTAAATGGGTTGCAGGTGAATACAGTGAAAAAAAGCTTAATTAAATTGAACAAATACGTGCTTAAACTGTGCTGTAAAGCACAACATAAGAAATAATTGTCAAAAAAATCTAAATTTTAAAGATTGAGGTGTGTATTGTATTTTTTTTTGTATTATAACATGACTATCATAAACTAAAAAGATGGATTTTGGATTTTGTATGCATCATAAAAAGTCTACTCAACAGAGCATGTTTTCGAGGAGAGTCACAGATGCTGGAATTATGAGGTGAAAATAAATCCTAGTTAGAACTCACGCTGCCTCACTACCATTGGGGCTGATTTTCAATCCAAGAGATTTACTTTGCTTCCTTGCTGGGTTTCTCTCTTCTGTGATCTAATGGTAAAGCTTTTGATAATCCAGACGTTGAACACGACCTCAAGCTGTGAGCTCAGGTCAAAACACATTTCATTTTTTCCTGTTTCTCACTTAGTACCCTTTGTCAGGGGTGCCAAACTTCAGCCTTCGAGGTTCAGAGTCTTATGCTAGTGCAACTTTTTAAGTGTCCCAAATCCAACATGCCTCACTCGACAGACTGAATTATCTATTCATACAGTCAAGCTCTACAGAGTCTTGTTAATAGCCTAATTATGTGATTCAGGTGTGTTCATCTAAAAGTTGTACAACACCAGCCCTTTAGAACTAGAGTTTGACACCTCATTATTTCCTTTGTCTCTGTTAACTTTTTTTTTAATACAGAGCAGACTAACATATTTTAAGGATCATCTGACCAGTTTCATTCATGTTTGACACATCCAGTTCGGCAGGCTATGGCGAGAGCCAGAAGATCTGTCTTTTTCTTAATTTGATCCTGAAAGTCTCTGAAACAGCTGGTTTTGTGTGCGTTAGTTCGTCCAGGAGGCATTTAGTGCTCATTTGATGACCTGTTTTGTTTTATTTTCTTTAAATAAGGTCTGGTCTCCTGCCTGTTTTAGCGTTGTCTCTGCTGCAACAAAACTGATTCACAAAGCTACATTACTTCCTCAGTATGTCATTAAGGTCTGCAGGGGCCTGATTAATAAGTATCATTTTGATTCAGGTGTGTTGAACTAGGCGGAGGTCTAAAATCTGCAGGATACCAGCCCTCAGGGAATGAACTTGGACACCACTGCATATAGTCATAAAATGTAGAGGTAAAATATTTAAACAACACTCCATACCAGTAGGTGGCGGTAATGATACTTAATGTTTTGATTTTTTGTTTTGCCAATTGCCATTAAAAATCAAGGAGAAGAAAAAAATATTTGCTAGAAACACTGATGTCAAAAACTGTACAGTCAGTCATCCTATGAGGTTGTGGATGCTCAACAGATGTGCAGACATAAAGGGAGGGAAAAACAACTTTTTTAATTGATCACTTACTTTACAGCCAGCAGGCACCTCTGATCTTAAATTTTAGTGATCACCAGGAAGAAACTTGGCTCTCTTTCACCAGTAGGCACCATCTGGTGGACAACAGAACCTCAGCTTCAGGGGGCTACCCACATCCCGGAGGACGCCACCCAAAGACACAAGCAAGAGGCTGATCATAAAAGGTATTTACTTTACACTCTGAGAGAACCCCATCATTTTCTGATTGTATATATTTTTTTTATGCACAGCATAGTCTATCTATTTGTCTTGTGTTCTGCATTTTGATAGTTTTATTTATTTGAAACTCTTCTTCTGGCATTGTTTATCTCTTTTAAATAGCCAAAATATAAAAAAAAAAGTTATGGGTTTAATTGTCCCAGTGAAACCATTGGCACATGAATTCAGCTCCAAAAAAAGAGTCTAAAAGGGAAGCAGGTGGTTGTAATGAAAAATTACAGTGGAATGCCAAGGAAAACAGTGTAGCTCCCAAAATCTGAAAAATAGTAGAGACAAAGAGTGTCATCTTATCTTACTTCAGGTTGTCAAACAAAAACAATGTTTAACGTATTTCCTTTAAAAGTGATTCTTCCTCTAAGTGACATTTGAAAGATTTGATAATTCAAGATTGTGTTTAAGATGTGATTGTGAGTCTTTTTAATGCTTTTGTGTTTTGGTCTGAAAGAGGTCTTTCCAAGTTAAACAATAAATTATCCTTAAGCTAAATTATAATTAAAACTGAAGTTATATTTGGGGATTATCAAAAGAGAAGCACTTTCTTGCTGACTGTGTAATGCACAGGAAAGTCACAGGATCTCATTAAGGATGCATTGCAATCTGTTCACACACCGGCCATAAAATACTTAATACATGTAAACTGCCTTATTGTCCACATATAGTACATTTTAAACGAAAAGCCTCATCGGGATGTAATCTGAAGTCTGTCAGTGACTCTTTATTTGTGAAACAATTTACCTAATGCAGATTGCTTATGGAGGAAGCCACCTGTGAAGGCTTTGAAAGATTTTTGGACACATTTATATGATTATTATTAAACATTCAGTTTTGGCTTGAATGATTTCAGTTTTTCAACATCTATTTGCTTTTTTGATCCTCATGCTTTCACTCCAGGACGCTCTTGATGAAATAAGACTTTAATTTAGGCCTATGTTTTGGTACTATAAAATAATTGGAATGCATATCTGTAACATTGTTCATGAAACATCGGATTTTTATTTTTTCCCCAGAGCTTTGATTGCTCTGTGAGGAACCTTTATGCATTGAATAAAGCTGTCTGCCAAGATGAATGGCTTCATACATGTTGACGACCTTTAAATGTGATAAATTTTTCCTCTCATTTGTTTTCTCACTTTGAAAATGAAAGCCAAATTGTAATGCTCTGTCCAGGGTTTAAAAACAGCAGCTGATGCCTGTGAGAAATTGCCAGATAACAAAATTCAAACAAGATAGTCATTATTTCTGTAGGGCAGATGTGAAACTATTTGTTCAATAACAATTCAACTTTTAAAAGAAAAAAAAAATTGGCTTTGCAATCATTCTTTCCATATTGCATGAAGTTTTGTTATAATTCTCCAAAGACGCACATTATTTTTAGCAATTATTTATACTTTAACAGTTCCTTGGAAGAGTAGTAGTAGCAGCAGAACATTTTCTGTATCCTTCAACAGATTTGTACCTCAATACAATCCTGCTTCAGAGGTCAACAGAGAATCCCTTTGATTTCACGCCTGGTCTTTGTGCTTATATGCAGGTGAGTGGCTTTGAATAAACTCCAGTCAACTGAATATACTTGCAGATAGATTCCATTCAAGTTGTAGAAACAACTCAAGGGTGATCAGTGAGAACAGCTCAATTGTTACCTTCATGACAAAAGTTGTGAATTCTTGTGTAAATGTGATATTATCGCTGATATTTATAGATTTTTTTTTTTTTTTTTTTTGGTTTTTGTTTTCAGAGGGGAATTTATGAATTTTGAGGAAAGATATTAATCTAATCTAATTTGGAATAAGGCTGCTACATATAAAGCTACTGTGCATCTTCAAATATTACAATAAGTCAGAATTGTGCGTCGTTTTTGTCTGTCACTTTGTGCAAGTTGTCAGGCCCTTTCTCTTTAGGCACTTCCGTTAGAGCAGCGAGTGTCCCCTTCATTTGGTTTGCTGAGACGCAGTGTATTGTCTGCAGACACTTTCCGAAGCACCCCACTGGTGACAGCCCAAACACTGTCTTTGTGTTCACTCTCTGTCTCACACATTATTAAGAGTGGGATTGGTGCTGGTTGTTGACAGGAGCCTGTCAGGACTTGTAATTTCTCAAGTGGAATACATGCAACTGAAAGGGTTAATTACTCCAAAAAAAAAAAAGAAAAAAAAAAGACCCCTTCTTGCCTCACAATTCCCGTCGCAGCCAATCACGTCCAAGACGTGTACAAATCAAACGTGTGATGGCAGCTCTGCTGCGTGGCGACAGTTGCTGTGATGGCGGCTTGGCTGGCAGGATGTGCACGTCCTGCTGTTTGTCTCTTTGAGTTGGTTGGCAGGCTGGTGGTGCAGTCCCCCCTTTCTCTTTTACTGCTGTTCATTCATAGCCAGAGGATAATAAATGTGTTCTTTGAATTACCAACAGACTGCATCGGCCTTGCTTGTGTTTGTGCTTCATTAAAGCTTGGAGTCGTAAAAATGGAAGCCGTTTGTCTGCTGTTCAAACACTAACACAGAAGTAGGTTAATATTTAATCCAAGTAATTAGATGGGAAAACGCAGTATAAACTGGGCTGACGATTGTTTATAATTGTGAGAAACTTTTTATTACTGATTTGATTAAGCCAGAGATGGCTTGACAACCTTCCTGAGGAGTACTCCTCCTCCTCCTCTTCTCCCTTTGCAGGTGAAGAAGGGTGTATGGCACCGCAAACCTGAAAGAATAATGGGGGATATGGAATATAAATGGAACCAAAAGGAGGAAGACCCTTTGCCTTACTGAGTTGCCAAAAGTTCAATGAGATTGTCAACATTTGGTTGGGAAATGTTTTCGTTTAGTTTGTGCACTGTGGAAGTTATGAAAACTTAAATCCCTAAAATACCATTGGTCGGTTTTCAAAATTAAGCAAAATGCTGATCAGCAACTATAGGAAGTGCTTGATTTCTGTAACACTTTTAAAGATTATTTTTATTGATTTGAGATTTTTTTTGGGATAAAATGTAAATAGAACAATCTATAAAATTTTCTAATGAGAAACAAACATCTTAGAGTACGCTCCTGGGAGATTCAGCTATCTTGACATTTTGTTAGTATTTGACCAATACTTTATCAAAACACTTAAATACACTATAGTAACTTTATTTTTTCGTGGACACATTTGGCTTCGGTTTTTCTTAAGCAAGCTTCAGAAATAATGAAGACAGCTGCAGGATTAATAACAGTCTGCAGAACGTTAAGGCACATACGAACTATGTTTGCTTCTTGGAGGAGACTCGCGGTTCTCAGTGGCATATTTTAACCGTGAGCTGAATTAATATAAAAGGAAAGGCATCAAGAAATTGATTCAGCATAAATGCGGTCACCTAGTAAATGTCATAATTTATGAAGTTTACATGATGTAATCAACAAAACTTAAAAAGGTGTCAGTTTTTCTTTTTCTTTTTTTTTTAGTTGCCAGGACAAGACAAACTTTGATGATCTTTTGTTTTAGACCTTAAATGATCATTTTTAACCAAAGTATTCATGTAGTTTAAATATTATGGTGACCTGCAGTCAAAGCTTGTTAATAACATCCATCATGCTGCTCTCTGAACTGCTTTTATGTAGTTTGCTTTAGACTAGTGTGACCTTTTTCCCTGCATCAGATTCACAGATACATTTTCTCACATCAGGTGCGCAACCTGTGATTACGGCCGCAACGAGCAGAACTGCTTAAACAGGCAGATATGACCGTGACAGACTGGAATACAGCAGGGAAGGCATACATTTTTGAATTGTATCTGTAAATTTGTGAATGACGTACTGTTAATGTGAAACAATAACTTTATGATTTAGGAATATCATAGACTCCGGGGATGACATTTATTCTACTGGAGGAACACGCTATTATTTTCCTTTATGATTATTTGCCTCTGTGGAGGCCCATATGGAAGATGGTAAAGTTTGCATATTCCCTGATGCATTAAGATCTGAGTTGCAGGATTTTTTTTTTTATTATATTATTATGCTTTTTATGTTCGATGCTACAGAATTTACATCGGTGATGCTTTGGGTGCTTGCCATGGTAAGAATAATTCTTACAGTAAACAACAAAATCAGCATTATATCACTGAAATGTCTGTTTCTTTCCCAAAAGAAGAAAAGAGCATTGTTCAGGAGGGCAATGGAGAGATTATGTTTGGTGCCAATTTCCCCAAGGTAATGTTCATTGTGTTTTAGTATATGTTGTTCCATAGCAACCAACATGAAAAGCTTTTATTGATTTTCCTCAGAAGCAAATTAGGCCTCACCCAGGAGCAGACATGCAATTCACTCTTGGCGGCTTTTGTTGCACCGTGAGCAACCTTCAGCAGATATTTCTTCTCCTCTGTAATTACCACAGGTTACCTGAATGGCATGTCGCAGAGTGAGCTGCCCTCATAATTACCTGTCAGCAGTTTTAAGGTTTTGCTCATTGATTAGATCATGATCGCTAACAGGACGTGAAATCTCGCTGTCTTGCATTTATATAGGTAACAATAAATCCAGGTTTTATATCACCAGCAGAGACTGCTTGCGTTTTTCTACTCAAATGGGCAAAATAAACCATGTTGGAGAATAACATTATTGGAGAACAGCAGGAGATCTTTTCAGTTTGCTTGAATTTCTTTTTTTTGCCGGATTTTGCCAGAAATATGACCACTGATCTTGGGCTAAATTTACTTCGGAGTTTTTAAAAGAACCTGAATGAGACGTACCGCATGTCAGTTCAAAGCAGATTTATCCGTGTAGTGTCGAACAATAAATGTCATCTGGAGACACTTTACAAAACTCGGCGGTCCAATCTAATAAAGTGACTACATAGGTCCAAAATCAGTTTAGATCAATCCATTTCATTCCAGTCAAATAATATAGTTTTCCAGAGTAAATTACAATAGAGTGGTACTCTTTCCATTTTCAGAAGGGTTAGGAATGCTTTTGCATGGTACTGTAAATTATGTTAAAATCAAGAAGCAAAATGTTACATGGCGGAATTGCACTCGGCATTGTGTTTTGTTCATTATATCAGCAAAATAGCAATGAAAATCTACTAAAACAAATTGGCATTAGAGCAGTACAGCTGGCAAACAAAATATTCTAACGACGGATAACTCTTGCTCATTACCTAATGTCTTAAACAGATTAATGTGCAAAATTGTTTATTGATTTATTTACAAAAGCCTGTTAATCCACAAGCAAACAAAATCTTTCAGAGTCTTAGCCGTTGTGGCGTTTTAATATCGCAAAGGGATTAGGAGGATGATTGCTGTGTATTAGTTTATATCTCTTAGAGAATTATATTGTGCCATTTTAAAAACCTTGAAAAAATGAATAATTTTATATCACTGCCTAATCAAACCTGAAGAAAGAAACAGTGCACCAAATATTCAGATACTTACTACTGTGGCTCCTTTGTTCAGTTGCATCGTGTCTTAGGGAATGCAATGAATCTAGGTGGACAGGTGGGTCTGTAGCCACAGGCATGTGAACCTGAAGCAGCTCTGTGATCCAGACCTTGTGCCTGGGAGACTTGGCGGATGTGCAGCGGTCTCTCCCCTTCCCTCCATCTCTACTGCTCCCCAAACACAGTTGTTCATGAATATGGATGGCAAGCAAAGGCTCCCTGGCATCATTAATGTGCCACAAGCCCATATAAATCACATCACCATAAAATCTCCAAATGCTCTGATAGGGAAGGTAACAACTAGCTGGAGTTAACACGACAAATAATTTATGAAGATAAAAACCGAGTGGGGTGTTGGTTAGCGTCTTGTTCCACGGTTTGATTAGTCCCTAAATGACTTTGCAGTTGTGTAATGGGTTTAAAAGCCGTAGATAGCTCGTGTTACAAGGTCGGCCGCAGTCACACCCGCGCGTCTTTACTGAGATGCTGAAAAGCACTTGTGCACAGATGACACAAAATCCACACAGCATTGGGAAAAAGATCCAATCTTTAGTTTAATGAAAGACATAAAACATTATACTGTCTCCAATGTGGTAAACTATTACAATAGCGTTTCCTTACAAATCGTATAATCACTTTATGTTATGGTACATAAAATAGTGTAAACTATAAGTGCAGGTAACCGGAATTAAGTCCTAAGTGTGTAAGGGTATTTTGAATTGCTAGTAATTGACAGGATGTATTCAATGGCGTGGAAAAAAAGTTTGCAGGCGGTAAATGGTGCTTGTCGTGTCAGTTTGTCGAAACAAAGACGAGTTCTGACAGGGGAGTCAAGTGTGCAAAACCAGGACCCATTTCAAAGCAGATATTTTCCAACCTGAAGTGACCCCAGTCTTTGTTTCTATTTTGTTCTTTGATTATTTTTTATTTCTCTTCCCATTATTTTATTTGACTTTACATTTCATTACTTTAACAGCATGCATCATGCACATCATTCAGCCACATTTCATTTTAGCATCACCTGAAAAGCAGGTGGACTGAAGACGCTAAAAGTGGATCGCTTCTTCCACGACGGTCAGTAACTTTGTGTCTGGTTCACAGTGATGACTGCATCAAAACGAGCAGGTTACTCAGAGTAGATCCGCTTCTCTTCCACGTCAAAAAGAGTGGGGAGATGGTTTGGGAATCTGAGGAAGATGCCCACTGGGGAATTCCCTTTTGGAGGGTCTCCAGGCAAGGAGATCCTAAGGCAGAATCAGAACATGCCAGAGCCACTGTGTCTCCCTTCTGGCTAAGAAACTCCTTAGTTTCTTAGCCAGAATGAAGGTGTCACTGAGGCAAGGGAAATCTGCGATGTATGTTTTCCCTACAAACTAAGGCCACTCTTCTACGTTCTTTTGAATTCAGTGTAAACAGGAGGAAGTTTATTTGGAAGAAATGCTATAACCCTCACCCATATTCAGTGTCTACTGTATGGTAAGTTTTACTACTAGATTATATCACCTCTTCAAAACACCACATAGGCTCGATGAAAGGAAATGCTGTGTTTGATGGATGAGTCCTCTCCACTCAAACTCAGCCATAAATATGAAGTGCTTCAAGCACCTCCTCTCTTCTCAGTAACTTCAGTCAAAGTTCCTTGCAGGGGGTCTGCAGTGAGTTCTGGGGGATAAAGGGGGGTGGCTGCCATAGTGCCATCTCTCTTCAGTTTTCCCTTTGAAAGAAGCCATGTAAAATTCATTGTTTTCACCCTGCAAAAGATGGATCAAGATTTCTGAAGCTCATCTCTAAGGTGAAGAGAGAGATGGTGGCAGGTCTTTGTGCTGGGATGTTTTTCTTCTATCTACCATATTTTCCAATAAAAGCTAGTATCCATGATTCAAATTCTCAGATAATATATTTCATAATCAATTATAGAAGCTGGTTGTTTTATTTAAAAGAGTTAAAATTATTTTTTTTTTATATTTCAGGGTTGCAATAGACATTGAAAAGTTGAGACAAATGCATGTTTCCCATTGTGTGTTGCTATTTTTTTCAGGAGCTAGGAACTGTGAAAAGCTGCATTGCATCTGGTTGTGCTTGCTCTAAATTATTTGCAAAATATTCCATTACAGTGATTGCAAAATGATTTAAATCTCCTGAACTCTTTTTTTTATATATAACAGCCAAGAACAACAATCAATATTTTCACAATTTCATATCAAAGACCATCACAAAGTGGTACCAAATTGTAAAAAGGAAATAAATATATACATATGTGTATTATTATTATTATTATTATTATTATTATTATTATTATTATTATTATTTATTTTTACATAACAGAGCATTGGATGTCTGTGGCATGTATTTCTATTCAATCTGTCTGAGCTACTACTTTTTTGAGAAGCTCTTTTCACTTGTGGTGTTGTGGTGCAGGTTCTTTGTCTAGAGACTGACATTTACGCATTTCCTCAAATTCAGTCAGATTGGCTGGAAAGCATCTGTGAAGGTCAGTATTTCAAGTCTTGCCATTTATTTAATTAAGGCAAATTCTAATCTTGTCTGACTGGGGCAGTTTTTTTATTTCTATTTTTTTTTCAGGTCTTTGCCATGTCGGCTACAAGGCTTGTGCCAAACTGATTGCTTGTTTATATTTTACTTCATTAAAGGCTAAAATTGTAGATTGTGCAATTCATTCCGGGGATGTTATTGAATAATTGAATCACTGTTTAAACTACTGCTCAACTTTATTCCACACGCTGTTTGTTTTCCAAATAAACCTTTCAGCTTACATTTGAGTTTATTTCTGTGTACCAGAACACCCTTTCAGATTTTTAATTGTTAAAAAAAAAATCTTCAAAAGAACTTCCCATCATGCAGTTGAATAGATCTGGTTGCTTCTCCAAGGCACTGTATGTTTTTAATTTGTATTTTACACATCTTTAAATTAATACTGCAAAAATAGTTTTAATCACAACCAACATTTGGCTAATTGTTTAATGTGTGTGTGTGTGTGTTATTGTGCAGCTGGCTGCTGTGCAACCATGGTAATGAGTGTTTTATTATTGGGTGTGCTGCTTCTTTCTTCATGTTTGATCAGGCAGTGAATTCCTCGGAGACTCTGTTTACGAGCAAATCCTCCGTTTAAAACGATAGAAACCAGCAAATTTGCTGAAAATGATACCCCCTAACTCAATTAAGACAATTTTAGAGCAATCCTTGCCCACTTTATTGCAAATTACATTAGCTGAAGCCATATTCGGTTATTAAGCAGATGATGTAATTACAACTACAGGTTGGCTGTTAAAGCTATTATCAAGCTGAGTGAATATTCCCTGATCAAATTAGGATGGTGAACTTCAACCCCTCTGCTTTGTCTAAAACAAGATTTATCTTTGCAGGCCATGGCTACTCCTCGATTTACCCTTGACTTGTCTCTCACAGCGATATTGGTTTCCAATGATCTCTCACTGGCTTCTCTTAAATCTAACTTTGTCATGACTTGAGTCCATTAAATTATCTGCTTTCAAACCTTAACATGCATGATTTATCACTACAGCTGAACAATCAGATGTTTGACTATGTCATAGCGGAGACGTATTTAGGGAAAATTGTTCCCAAAAGAGAAATAATTAATAATAATTTGGTATATTCTCTTCTCCAACCATTACTGCTTCAATAGAGAAGGTGAACAAGTCATGTTTTCATTGTCAGGTGGTTTTACTCCCGGATAGGGGTCATTATTATTGCCCTGGGTGAGGATTATGGGAGACCTAACAAGATATACATTTGGGTGAAGATGTAGGTAAAGGAAGGCTGGGCATGAATTGACTTCCTAAATGTAATTACACCCACTCAAGGGAGCGAAGGAGACAGAGATGGGCTGGGGATTTGAGGGTGGGATGTGACAGCCTCACAATAGACAGCAGAGGACTGTCAGCAGACCTGCCTCTCAGGGTGAGGGTCCCCCTCATGGCCTTGGGACCCAAGCAGTAGATTAAAACATCCTGGCCTGGGGGCCTGGATCTGGCAAATCAAAACATGGCAGAGAAGTTGACATTCAAATAATAGGTCACAAGGAAGATGCATATTACTCATTGGTATTCTAGTGCTCTGCTAAGCACAACCGCAGGATCAGCTTCCATTCATTTACTGAAGCAGATTTAAATAGCTCTGTGATGCTCCATTCCATGTTTAACGTTTTGAAGACTTTAGTAATCTGTTGGTATAAAAGTAGAAGCTACAGAGTGCCCACTATGTGGATGGCACTCCCACCCACAAAATGAATGCAAAGATTGGAAAAGAAAAGCTCTTTGATGAGGGGCAGGACCCAGCCCCCCCCGCCCCCAATCACACTTCTTCCCTCCCTTCTCATCTTCCTTGCCCTGTGGAGTTAATCTGACTGAGGGGGGTGGGCAGCATCAGTCAATTTACACATGCAGCAGCAGCTTCTCGTGCACGGTGCCGTCTACTCCGTCATGCCTGTGTACTCCCCCCCTTCCAGCTCTTTATGTGTAGACTTGTTTTCCCACATCTGTGTGTGCAGTATTTCTTTCTGCATGCATTATAGAGGAAGCCTATCATGTACAGTGAGGTGGAGGAGAGTCCAGCCACAGAAGGTGCGATGAGTGAGCGTAAAGGCTTCAGGAGGGGTATAAGGAGAGCTCGTGAAATTCAAACTACCGGTACACAAATTTCTTGTCAAAGTGAAGATTGTCTTGCGAAGCACTATAGTGTGATTGCAATAGTATGTTGGCAAAATTCTTGTCAGTCACTCTGGAGTCCATGCAGAACAGAACAGAGTTTTGTGTATTTTTTTTTATCAACATTGTTTTAAACTAAAACAATCTATCTTTACCAATCATGATGCCAAATAAGGATAAGTAAGGTGAAGAATTATTGAGGCGATCTGGTCAATATTTTTGTTGAAGCAGAAAGAATATACCTCTGTGTACTTATGTGTACAATTTTTGCAAGTCATCTCATCATTGCAACAATACTGCATATTTTATATTTTTCTGATATTAAGCAGCCATAGTTTTTGAGTTCACATCTATCTAAAACGATTCTTGTGACTTTATTCTAAACCATCCAAACACCTGTACTTTTGTGTATGTTGTCTTTACTGTAAAGCCACAAAAGACAAAGTGTTTATTTTCACCAAAGCTTTTTCAGCAATATATAAGTAAAGGGATATGTTTTATCCACACTAAAATTGTTCATCTTAGGTGCTAATAAGTAGCCCATCATTGTGAGTCTACCAGAACAAAAGTATGTTGTTCATTTTTTAGTAATTTTAGTCTTGCCATTAAGAAGCCATGGTTCTGCTTCCTGCTGCTGTTTGCTCGATAAAACCTCCAAAGTGATTTCTCACAGTTTGGGAGGAAATCCAAACAATGTGGCCCATCAATTTTTCTCCACCAGGCTTGGCTAGATCCATTAAATCAAAGTTCATCTCAGTCTGACGTTAATTATTTAATGAATGGCATCTGGACTTTGTGTGGCTGTGCATGCCGCTGAGCTGAGGCACACACAGAGCCATTTGTGGCTGTGCACGCACCATCTGAGATGTTTGTTGTTTATTGCATTTGTTAAAAATGTGTATTTTTCCAATAGAGCATGGAGGACAGCCTGTTTTGTTCTCTGCAACCTAATTAGAACATCGAAACCTCATAGATTCATATGTAGAGATAGTCCTCTTTTTCAGATTTTTAGGCCAGTCTCTTCTAAGCTGCTGGTCAAAGGTGAAGGAGAAAAGACCCCTCCTCATTTACACAATGATGCTTCAGCACTTTGCGCGCCTCCCCATGTCAATAAGAGCCTGCCACCACCTCGAGCAGCCTGTCAGAGTCAATAGACTTAACTGACATGACATGTCCTGCACCAGGGATTGAATTACAGGCCACTTCTCTGCCATGATTGTCTTGCTGTCATACCCGTGTTAATCTTGTTGTGGGCGCTGTCCATCACATCGTCATAGGATGCAACAAAGAAATAAAAGAGCAAATTATATATTTTTTATATTGTTTTAGGAAATCCATTTGGTACTGTTGGTAAAGGAGCTTTAACTTCTATGGCAAAATAGATTAGATTATGGTCAACATGAGAATCTCAAAAATGTTACAAGCAGTTTTTATCAATCATATTTTTTATTTTAAAACATAAACTCAAACCGAACGATATAATAAACACCTTCTGAGTTCAATAGTAGCATTCTGACACTAGCTGGTTGATTAGTCTGCTTGAGTCTTGAGCTTGCAGTCAGCTGCTTAATTAAGAGTGATGCAGGACCAGGAAAGAACCCAGCAACACTCTTCATCTCTCTGGAGAATCCCAAGGTGTACTACCAGGCACGTATGGTCATCTCAACCAGTTCTTGGTCTGATACTTGTAGCAAGAGTTCTCCATATCATCTTTCAGTGTTTCAAATAAGTGTCTAAACATCTACTTATATTTTGCCACTAAATAGTTTTCTTTTGACAAAAAAACTTTATTTGTAACCATAGAAAGGGGCCAACGTTCAGCTGGTGCAATACCCCACATCATCATAATTATGATAGTTCCTTCCTGTTGACTCCAAAGGCTCTTTACATGTCAGAAAAGTGTAATTTGAAAAATAACTTGAGACAAAAAAACACAAATGGCAGATGTCATTTATGTTATGTACTTGCAATATTTTTTTTCTGGCTCTAAAATGTAATCATGCAGGTCCTTTAAATTGGGGTATATTATAGGAAGCTGCAGCAAGGTGGGGTGGACCAGAATAACATGCACAAATATCTGCAGTATAAATATGTATCACTCCATGAATAAACTATTTATGTAATGTATACAGTATTTTCATGTGCTCAAGCTGCTGCACCACATTTTCAGTGAATGATTACTTGGAATGTGCAGTATGCAGTAATTGCCGTGAAGAGGTGCTGTGCACTGAATTATAATTGCTGGGTGTGAATAAATACTCACTAGAGATCTGAATTGTAAGGTATTTTCATGTAATAACTGATATTTACAGTAAACTCTAGTGCTGGTATAATTCACCCTATATAAAAATATCAGCTGAGTTCAGCTTCTAAGTTTGCTCAAGATTTAGAAAACACAGCATTACAAACAGGGGATTCTGCCTTACGAATATATCAACACTAAGAAAACCTACCAATACACAATATAATACTTGATATTCACAGCCTGGGATGCTTCAAATATAGATTTTTTTTTCTGGTGTTTTTATGCAAAACAACAAAACAACAAACCTGCTGGCTACAGTGCAAAAAGTGAAAGCACAGAGTACAGCTGTAAGCCTGTTCAGTGTCTATTCTGTGTTTTTCCACAGAATTTGCATCAGTTCCCACATAAGCCAATGGTAAACGTGTGGTTTCCTGCAATATAAAAACGCTTAAACTGCACTCAGCAGTATAAGGTTGCTCTCTCATCTAATCAGAGTAAATGCCTCACAAGTGTAAATTTCCTTTTACAGCCTGTCAGGCCTCAGGAAAATACACAGCAGCACAACTTCAGAGGAACTCCTTGACGGCTGTAATTCACCTGCCGCGGTTTTCAAAACCTCGTAGCTCACCTTGGCCCTCTCGTCTTTGCCTGGCCTGGCACGTGTTATTTAACGTGGAGATGAATGGTCGTTTGGGCGCTGCTCGTGTGTCACGGCGTAAGTTGTGATAAATAACACGAGCTGGGCTGACGACGCACGGGACAGTAAAGAGTAGAGATGCCAACATCTACGCGGGCTCATCCCAGCGCGGTGTAATTTTGCAAGTCGTTAAATCACTGCCAGAGAAATATGACTCCAAGGTTATTGAGCGTCGTCGCGTGAGTGATAGAGATGATGACGGGGGGACGCACCAGCCCGAGTTTCCCCACAAATGAGATTCAACAGCGTGTCATCTCATTGGCCGTACCCGAGGAGCAGAATGAGAACCGTTTGAATAGAACTGAATTGTGTCCGCAAATTCAATGTTTGAAAGATTTTGAGAATCTTACAGGCGTCTGTGAAAGTTTTCACATCGCATAAACTTTTTCACATCTTTTTTTTTCATTTCAACCACAAGCTTCAGTGTGTTTCGACCTGGATTTTGTGTGAGAAGAAGCTTAAAGTAGTGCATAAGCGAATGTGTTTTGAAATGTGTTTAAAACATTCAAAGCTTGTTACTTTGTACATTTCAAGTTGGATTGAACATTTCATGGTTACAAAGATTATATTGCACAAGATTTGATTTTAGGGTTTTAAAGTGAAGCGCACTGAATACATAGAAGCGCAACACGTTTCAGATTTTTCATTTGTAAAAAATATTTAAACCATGTATAATCTTTTTTCTCCCACCTCACAATTAGGCACTACTTTGTGTTGGTCTCTTAAATAAAACGCATTGAAGTTTGTAGCTATAACATGATAAAATGTGAGAATGTTTAAGGGATATATATATGTTTTGACAAGAGACTGAAAGATTTTTATTTATTCATTTTTTTTACTACTTGAAAGTCTCTGTTTCTGGGAATGTGTGTTTGTGTTTTGCTGGGCACTGCTTTTCTCCTACATAATAGAGAGGAAAACAAAAAAGGGGTGAGGTGATAGGGTTTGGTTGTAAAGTGTGAGGAGAAGAAGGCGGGGTGTGCCATCCAATTTGTGATGGACCAGATGCTGTAGCCTCCAGCGAGGTATTTTACCCCAAACGGTACCTGTAAAAACTCCATCTGTTGAAATAGAGCCTGGAATATGTCAGCTTTAGCTGAGGGCTCTCTTGCTGTGCTCAAGCTGACTGTCTGGCTCGGTGTTGTCAGCTGTACCCCATGGGCTCAGAGGGAGAGAGAGAGACAGAGAGAGAGAGAGAGAGAGAGGGAGATGCTGCGGTTGCAGTCTGACAGCAGGGCTGTGGCAGCTGCAACCTGAATCAAGAACGAGACATGAAAGGGGGCTGGGGTCCTAACATAACATGGATCCAGGGTTGTTGAATGTCAGGATGTTTGGAGAGACTGCAAATACCCTTTTCGTTTAAATGTCGCAAAAAGGTGCCATAACTGTATAGCTGCAACATTTGCTCTTTCCTTTGAAAACAATGGCCAGTAAGCCACTGGCCAAATGTGACGGCTGCCAATCTGTCCTCTCATGTTAGGGACAAGTCAAAAGTTCATAGTACATGGCAGTCTGGCATTTGGTTTGAAACATGTTATGCATCCACACCAGCTAGTATTAAAATGAGTCAAAAAGTTTTGAAGTGACATCTGGACTTATCTTTACCTCAGATTTGTTTGGTGATGACTTTATTGTGACTTGGAAAACAAAGAGGAGCTGCTGCTGGCTATAAGTACAATATGTGGAAATATGCCATGTTTCAAAAATATTTCTGCTGATAAAAAAACTTGGATTATATAGTGGAAGCCAAATTAGCACAACACAGTTTTATCAAGGTAAAACTGTTTTAAAATCTACAGATGTTTAGCTACAAATGACAAGCATCAGTAGGTATTCTCTGCCACAGCAGACAGCCTGACTAATAGACCAGCTCTTTTGTTATACTCAATGGTATGGAGTAGATTAGCAAAATAATATTCTCAGCAACAAATATTGCTGAGAATCCTAATTAGTCACTTCAGAATGTTATAACAGCTAAACTGAAGACACAAAGGCATAAATGCTTCAAACATTTCCCTAGTTAGATTATTGGATTAAAAAGTGACTAAACAAAAAATGCCTTGTTTAAGGGAATCACTGCACATGTCATGTTTTCAGGGAGCTTGATCCATAGCTGAAGAGCAAAGTGACTGAATGTTGTATCTATGTGATTAGTTCTAGTCCTGGGAACACTGAGTGTAATCTGAGCGGTGTAAATCATTTACAGCATTTCTGTTTAATACCATTTTTTCTGGATCTTGGTGGGTTGTACGTTTGGGTAAATTACAAGAAAGGTTTCATTCGGAAATACTGCAATGAAACCCAAAGGCAACACAATATCTATATTTTATTTCCATTTTGTCTAAGTAAAGATTTCATTTTAAAGTTTCACAGCTACCTTAAGCTCTAGAATCGCGTTTAAAGAAGCATCGTTTTCCCACCCGTGGCGGTACTTTTTGTGTGTCCATGTGTGTCTTATGGAAATAATCAATCCCCACAGCAGTAATCAATGGAGGGCGAAGTATGCGGTAATTTTGCTAATTAAAAGCTGGGGGCATCAGACAACTCTGAGTGTTGGATCCTTGGTTTAGAGGTGGCATAATTATCCGCTATAGCTTGCGAAATGGCTGATGGGGATTTCCTGCCTGGGCTGGAGAGCATTGAATATTCATCAGGCATTGTTAAATGGTGTTTGTAGACATATTTCCACTTCAGGTGATTTACCACTGCTCTTCAGTCACTCATCCAAAGAAACATTAGAGGGGGAAACTCCATAGGCTGCAGCATGGAGAGCATAGTTTAGAGCATGCAGTTGACAAGAATCACATCTTGTCAACATTCAAGCACCAAGAAATGTGATGTCCTGTTTCTCAAAATGAAAAAAACACTAATTAGCAGTCATATGTTGAGACTAAGTAGGCTTAGAGTGAAAGCTCAAATCAAACAGGAACACAAGGGATGAATTATCTCTAATTTAAAGCCGTTTCGATGGTAAACCTGAGCACGGTGGAGCATATGGCAGACAATTCAGCAGTATTTTCATTGCGTTCAAAAACAGACTCCGGCATCACGCCACATTTCAGCCGTGTGCACTTTACTGAAGATAAATATAGCGCAGAACCACAATGAGGGTGTAAATCGCTACATAATTACATTAGCCAGAAAACAAAACCCTGTGTGAAAATTTGCCTCCATATGCGCCTAAAGAGTAACACCTACCTGCTTAATTCACTCAAATATCTGTTTAGCGCTTTAGCCCACTGAATTTGGTTTCATTTTTGGAACATAATGAAGTGTTTCCTAAATATCATTTGCTCAGAGGCTGTGGGTATGCTTAGTAAATGCTAATTTGAGCCAGGAAGAGAGTTAAACATGGTAGACAGGCTGGTGTGATGACATTGCTTTACTCATTGGTGCTTCATCTGGAGCCAAAATGGCATGAAAGACCCGGAATGAGCATATAAATGTTGTATCTCTTTGGAAACATAGTGTTTTAAGATTGATTGAACATTTTAATTTAGTGTTTGTGTCTTTCTGTTTGTGTAGTGATTGTAATTAATTTGCTACATAGTCATTAAAAGTCAATTAGCACAATCCTAACTGAGACTGTTTATATGCATTTAGTTTCTGTCATGTTTACAAAGCAATGACTATTTATAGTCCAAGTACATCTCATTCGTCTTAAAATGCAATATCCAAAACCAACTCTACCCAGAATTTTTTTTGTTTCGCATTCGATAATATGATGTGTATCTGTATTAGAAATGGAAACGATGAATGCTGATTTGCAGCTGTGTGTGTTTTGGCATGAACAATCTGCATTGGTGTGTCAGGAACCAACATCTTTGATCATGTACTAATTAATTTTTCATACAAAATATATTGATAAATATTTCTCCTGATTTGCTGTCGCTTTCTGCTTTTTAACTGGCGAGCCTCAGTAACATGCTAATTTGATTCCACAGGAGGATATCACTGTGGGTAACATGCACTCACGTTTGGATTTCGTCACACAATTTTCCCCACAGATTACGTCAATGTCTGCTTGACCTCAAGGCTCACAATTATGTCTAAATTTTCCGTTTTTTTTTAATTCTTGCAACATCCTCGTGCAGAAGGAGGGATCTAATTGCTAGTCTGAGAGAGACAATAGCCACGTCTGATGTGTTATCTCAAAAACATCATAAAAGCTGATGAAAACACCATTTTATGAACCCAGAATTTCATTTTAACTTTTACCGTGGGGGCTATCTATTCACCATGACAGAATTTAAGAAATGCAAAAAGACAACAGAAGATTTGGTGCAACAATGAACTGAGAAAGGAGAATACTTTTATCTCTATCTTTATTTCCAAATTTGGTAACAAGAATCCAATTTTACCACAGATGAATATTGCATATTTTTTCTTCTTTTGAATAGATTTGCTAAAAAAAAAAAAATATATATTATTCCTGATTAATTCTTTATGAAAAACTTCCTGTTTGGCAGTGCTGAACTGTTTTCCTTGGCATTAAGGTGAGGGCCAGCTGGACTTTAAGTCTTATCTCAGATCTCTCACTCCATCCTGCTGTGAAGTGCTTGTATAATGTCAACTCTTATCCCGTCTTAGTCCCAGCAGGTTTTCTGCACTACCTTCAACTTGACTGGCTCATTTCACAGGAAGAGAGAGTTTGTACGAGAAATTTGAAGGATGCTGAAATGTTTTAATTAAAGGACCTTCTTCAGAGGAGGGAGGCTCAGAGGGTGAGAGCTGGACCATAGGGTGAGGGGCATCTGCCCTCACAAGTACAGAGACAGATGGGCACCTTTGTGGGGTCCTTTTTATGTTAATGAATGTTAAGATCAGATTATTTTTAGAACCTGTAAGCACAAGTGAATAAGAATATGAAAAGAAAAAAGATGGGCGTGTTCCGTTTTGTAACTTTGTGCATAAGTGAAAAGCAACAAAGACCTTGGTACAGAGAGTTTATTACTGTGAAGTGGAAGGAAAGTAAATTATTTTATCATTCATAGAATCTAATTAGACTTTAATTAGGAATCTAATTAAATTCCTAATTTTATTTATTTCTTGTCTTTGAGCTTTTGTAAACCTGTTTGAATTGTTAAGTTTCTTTCCAGTATCCTACCATTCCCAAACCATGATACTGCCACCTACAAATGGAGATTTCACGCCTCTGTGTCGTTTGACTTTTCCATTACACATAAGACATTTAGCTGAAAGATAAATTAATAGACTTCTTTTCTCATCATGCTGACCATCCAGAGCAAATTTACACTGATGCATCCATCCACATTCCTGAATGGGTACACATTTATAAAAACTTTGAGATCTGGACACCTTAATTGGCAGGAAGGAAGGTTGTAAAATAAGTGATGAGCTTAAACTCAGTAAGTTGCGCTGGAGTGTCGTTGTGAAGGGCGCCGAGTGCAAATTGTTGTCACACTTCAGATTTTTATACTTTTCCCTCCACTTGACAATTATGCACCTATTTATATTATCTTTCACAAAAGACAAAATCCCCCAAAATACATTTAAATTTGTGGTTGTATCATGACAAAATGTTGAAGGGGTGCACAATAGTTTTCCAGGACACAGTAGGCCTATAAATGACGTGACCAAAACATAAACATAGACATGCAAGACCAGGATGCTGCATCTCACCAGCAAATCTAAAATTGACATTCATTTTCACAAATGAAATGACTTTTGGCCTTGTAGATATATTGCAGTCTATCATGAGAATGGGCTGTCATTATATTTTGGTTTAATTTTTTCAGGAGATTAGTTCTATCAAAAACAACGAGGGGAACATAATTTCAGTCTTAAGAATAATCATCTTCACGGACTGGAACTGTTTTGTGGTTTTAGGAAATAAAATGAGAAATATGACAATTGCTACCTAAGGAAAAATGACATGTTTTCTGTTTCAAATCATTTTTGAACAAATTAAATGCTAATTTTAGAAGCCTTTGTTGCTCAGGGCACATTCTCCCATTTTGATTCTAATCAAAAGGAATGAGAACATTAGCGATAATTGTGTATATCCTGTTATTTTTTTCCATGTAATACATACTGTATATGGGTGTATTATGTCATTGTTAATTCATGAAAACTTCTGATGAATTATAGATGCCCTCTGAGGCCAGCGCCCTTGTGCCTACATGTGGTATTGAGAGAATAGCAGATCTTATTAGACCAGTTGGCTTTGGTGTCAGACTAGGAGCTCTTTTTGCTGCTGTTGCACATCTCTTACACCCGCCTGTCTGTTTTTCTCCTGCTTTCTGTATAATATGCAGCGTTTCTTTATATAAGGAAGACAAAAATATGTCTTCTTTCGAAATGTGTCAACTTACTTTAATGGTGAAATGCAATCCAAATAAACATCGTTTTGGTTTTGCATTGAAATTATAAATAATTGCTCTATCAAGTAAGATATAATTAGCATACTTGTTAATTATCTCTCGTCATTATATTCTGTTGTGTATAAAATAAGGATAATTAAGGATTTAGAGTGGAAATTATTTCCACTTGTAGGTGAGACTGGCCTCAAGCAAACTGGAGGCTGTGGCCTTTGCATCTTTAAGAGTAATAAGAATAAGAATAATCAAGACCATTATCTCCCTAAGCAAGAGGGGTTTCCTGCCCTTTTCAAGAGAAATTTCCATAAATATAGCTAATTGTTAAGGGGGTGTGGGGGGGACCAGTGCATCTGAAATAATTAAAGGAGAGCGTATGAGGGTGAAGACAATGACGTTAAAGGAGGCTTGAATAATGAAACCATCTTCAGGTGATTTTCTGCAGACAGCTGGAGCCTAAGTAAGCGGGTAGAATGGGTTCTGATGTGATTATTTGATTCCCATTCATTCTGAAATTATTGTTAGATGAGTCATCTTTATACTCCCATCTTACTATTGTCTGTCTGTATTGTGTTTCACTGGCAGGATCAAATTGGCTCCAGCACTGCCGTTCTGCATATTTAACACTAACATAAATAATTTGATCACCAGCCAAGCTACTACTAATGTTTTGAAATGTCACAGTAAGTTAAACCATTGACATGATCTACTCCTTGATTAATTTAAGCTTCTAATCCTTAAATGGACCCATAAATATGGAGAAAATAAAAAAAAAGCACTGTTACTGTCTGCTTGTTATATTTGGTAACCCAAAAATAACTTTGTTAGCAACTCCAAATATTCTTGTTGTTCTGTTCAACCCACTCTTCATTAGCCTTAACATTACATGTCTGTTATTTTTATCCATACTTAAGTAGAGCACACTTGCAGGGCAGATGCATAATGCTATTTGAAACTAGTAAATGTTTGCACACCTGAGGTTCCGGTGCTCCCATTTCAGAAAATTTACAACAAAAATAACCTTCCCAAGCAAGTTTAATCAAATATTAATCAAACGGTAAAAGATTCTTCCCTAACTTCTGCGCTTGCTGTTTGTGGGTAAAATGAGAACAACTGTGACCGGATGCAAAAACTGGCTCTCAGTTACTCTAACCTGTGAGACTTTATGGGCGGGATTCCTCATGTGGGTATTTTAAGTAAATTGTTTTGTGATTTTGCTGCAGAAATAAAGCGAATGGTGCGAGAAAAATGGAGCTGATCCCACTGCTTCATGAATTCTGGTTTTAGTTGTCTTGACATAATCCGACACTTTCACTAAAAGGCAACACAGTTAATATAACCGTAAACCTAGTAAATTACAAGGAGCAATTTTACAGAATAATCCATTTTAATATCAGTGTGAGGTGACTAGGCTGTAAATACAGAGGCTAGCTGCAGTGATGCATGGCTGCTGGAAAAAAAAAAAAACTCTTTCTGGTGTCTTAGAAATGGAATTAAACCCAGGGTCAAGATCTCATTTCTCTGCATTGTTCTTGCTCTCTTTTGGCTTCTGGTGATTTCTCGGGTTTATGTTGTGTGACATGTAGTGTTAACCCCACTCATTTCAGCTTTGCCTGCTCCCTCTCTGTTTCGAGTGAATTGCTCTCAAGCTCTCAAAGCAATAATAAACAGCTCAGCTGCGCACACAACTGAGTATTTCTCCAGAGCTTGAAAACTTTGTCAGTTTTAGTGCAATACAGATTTTCACAGGGCATGTCAACCGCTTTTAACCTGCTTGACAGGTCTTTTTATTACCGAAAGCACCTCTAATTGTACCTCTAAAAGATCAAAATGGATCTCAAGTGTTTTAAGAGTCACTCATCCTGACTGATCCTCAGTGAATGTGAGGTCTGTGCAGAGGAGCTCCCATCGGCGGCAGACACGGAGCTAGATGCAAAATATTACTTCTCCCCTTAATGAAGCTGCTATAATCATACTTGTGCAGGACGGTCGTTTCTCATTAGCACACCAGTTGAAGAAATGCAGTGCTGTTCTTTGATGTTGTCAAAGATCCTCACAACAGTGTTCAGAACAAAGCCTGTCTTCCTTTGAGACAAGGGAGGATGACGCTTCCTCCTTAAGCTAGAAGTCTTTGTTTTGCTCCTCAGACAAATTATACCAAAACCTTTTGAAAAACATATGAAAAACAAAAAAAGATTGAAATATTGCAGTGAATGAGATATCATAATTGTATGGGAGACATCTTAATGTTTAAAAATCTAATTAGTCTTTTTAAAGGAAACCTATTACTTTTATCATTCTGTCTGAAAAGTAAATCCTGTCACAGATCTACATTGCATTAATGGATTGAGGATTATTTTGTGATTATATATTAGATCTCAGACCAATGTAATTGTTAATTAAGAATACATAAACATGGTCAGCTGTTTCTCTGAAACTCAAAAGCAAATTGTAAGATATTAAATATCTGGTTGAAATGAGAGATTATCCCAGCTACCATAAACTTTTCAATGAAATATTTAACGAGATGGTTAAGGCTTGGTTAGTCAGACCATGATGTCTTGGTTCATTTGGTCGACTAGTCAGTCCACCTTGGCCATTTGTTTGCCAATCATCATCATCTACTCTTCATCACTGACTCATCTCCTAGAAGCACACAGAAGTTAGTTTTTTTTTGACACACCCATTCTTAAGTGCATTTATTCATACCAACGGCAAAAACAATTATTCTTTTAAGCAATCAATACATGCATATATTCTAGTGGTAGAGAATTCAAAAACAAAGCTGCCATTACTTTTCTGGTCTCAAATGTACTAATAAATGAAGGGGGAGTGATTTTACCCTTAAAAACAAGAATCTTTCAAGGTGCTTTGAAATGACATATTTGAGTCCAATGCAACACACTGGTAGAGGGAAAGAAGCAGAGCAAAAATGTTTGTTAAAATTAAGGAACTAACACTTATTTGCCTTGACGCATTTTAGATTGTCTGGCGGGGTTTTGGTCACACATGGAAGCTCCCTACATTGGAGCTGATTAAAAGGCACCACCACTCTGCTGCCTTCATCAGGGCAGCTGCAGGGAATAATACCAAACACAGGCTTTTGTAATTGTTTGCATACCTGTAGGGCAGTGGAATTTGGTTAGCTAGCACTGTTTACTTACTGCGCATGAAAGGAAACAATTATAGAAAGTAAAGGGGGGCTGGGGGGAATTAATTTTAGCTTTGACTGTCATGCAGCCTACTGCTCCCACTTAAAGCTTTGTGTCTGAAATGTTTTGAGTGTTATCGGTGTTTGAAAAACAATGTGGAGGCAATGAAAGGGGAAGGTGACAGCTTTCTCTTCGACACGAGGCAGGTTGTTGCAGAGAATAATACATGATGCAGAAGTCATGCTGCTATGAACTAACTTTTCCCTCTCATTCAATGTCACCAACAGCAGTGGGAGCTCTTGAAATGAAAGCACACTATTTTTTGAGAAAACTGTGTTATGTTTATCTAAATGTAAAGGAGCTCTTCAGAGCCAGATATTTTATTATCAATGTACCATTCACTCTTAGTCCACCTGTCCATACATTTACCTCTGACTTGCATTAACTGACTAAAATCATTCTCTGCTTTTTCAGACACCAGTTTCTTTCAAAGCATGCTGAAGCCTCTTTGGTGAAATCCCACAATGTTGGAGCAAACACTCATAATATTTAGGTTGATTTTGTTATTCACTGACATCCCATTAAACCAATAGATAAAGGAAAAGGTTAAAATACATTCAATTAAAGATAGACACATAAAAAGAGTTCAGCCCTTACGTTTTTACATCAAAATTTAACTTGACAATCGAATACAGCGCCAAGACTCTAATAGGAGCCCACAATGTCAGCCTTCTCATTGTGAATGCTGCTTGCTTCCAAAAGTCTGACTCAAAAATCAATGATAAGCCCCTTTCGTTTTAGTCACTTTAAGATTACAGCACTTAGCAAAGACAGGTCACTGTGACCTGATTCTGAACGCTTCACAGGGGACAGGAGGACTGTGTCATCAGGACATGGTGCATAGTAAAAGCTACCTTTGAGACATTCTGCAGCTATCTGTGTACATTTTAAAAAAGAATGTGAGCAGGACACAGCCTTGTGGTGAGCCTGAACTTGAATATGTACATGTGCAAACCCCTCCTGCCCCCCACTGGACCCTGTTAGAAAGAAGATCCAACAGCAACAGTGAAAGCTGGTCTGGTAATTCAAAAGGAAATAAAAGGTCGTCGATTAAAATGCAGAAAATGTGGCAAATGAAATCCTTGCATGCAACTTTGGTTTCTCCAAGGCATTTTGGAATCCAAATTGAAAAGCTTTACATCTTTGACATCTTGACCAGATTGGTAAGCAAGATGCCCCTATAGATGCCTTAGTTTGGCATCTATAGGGGTGAAAGTAGTTTTAAATTCTCGGGGGTACAATGAAAAAAAAAAAAAAAAAAAAAAAAAGAATAAAATAAAATAAAAAAATACTTGGGTTGTTGGTAAAGAAACTAAAGCCCTTTTCACACTGCAGGGTCTGGCCTGGCCCGGCTCGGACCCGGTCCCATTGGTGCTATGACCCTGGTCGTTTTGCATTGAGCATGTCACGTAAACCTACCCGTTAAATCTACCCGTTGCTAAAGCTACCAAGGCGATCTCACACAGAGAAAACTAAATAGAATGCGATGTTTATAGTCTAAAAAGAGGAGCCTGCAGTTTATCTTGACGAAATAAATAAAGGTGCACAAGATAATTAGATCGTGACATGCGCAGTGCGCTGCGGCTGCACAACCAATGTGGACGCGGCTCTGCCGCTGCAAAGAATTAAACTCACCCTGCGGTTTTAACAAATGAAGCTGAAGACGCCCAGAAGGAGAGCGGCGCTCAGAAGCGCGGTAGACACAAGACCTGTGTGTTTTAGGGAAGTGAAACCACGCAAAAAAAAAAATCCTCGTATTAGCGCCGCACAAGGTAAAAAAAAAAAAGTTCAAGTATCGGTTTGGTTCAGGCAGATACAACTGCCCGATGAACTATTTCATGAGTATTTCATGATCAATTGAAATTTGAAAATGTTTTATTGATTTTTTCTGTTGTTCTTTAATAAAGTTATGAACGTTTAGAGGAGGACGTGCTGGTCTCAGCGTCCTGGCGGCGTTCAGTTTGTCACCTAATGCCGAGATCGACTCAAAATCTTCCGCGACCGACGTGTTGCACCCCTGCTCTAACAAAGCACGAACAGTTCAGAAACTATATGAAATGATAAAGTCGTGTTTTGGATTCTTGAAAAACTAATCAGTCACAGCTGATTAGTGGGTGCACTCACGGCTGCACAGTGAACTCATTGATTTTTTTTACAGCCGCTCCCCTCTCTTGCAGGTACTGCGTACCCCCGCTAAATCTTTTAGGAATACGCAGTACCCGACCATACCCCCCTACTTCCACCCCTGGGTAACTACCATGTTGTCTATAAGGTTTTCAATAACCTTTGTAGGCAGAGATGTAAGTGGAACTAGTCTGAGGCCACTTTGCTCTCTAGACTTTAGATTTTGGATTATGTATTATGGTAGATTTTTTTCTGTATTTGCCCATATTCAAAGCACATTTGCATGAGTAATGTAAAATCAGTGAACCTGTCAGCACCTTGCACCAATGGGCATCCACAAATGCCGTCACAGACACAGCCTATCAATCTTCCTCATTAATGATGCAGCCCAATGCCGCAGCACTCCAAAATGACCTAACATATTTAAGTATGAACTGGCAGCAAAAGGTCACTACATAAATGTCCATAAGTCATCTATAATTATCATAGATTATCTTCCAGAAAATATGCTGTTTTATCGATAATAGGACATGAAGTGTTTTCAATATATATATATATACACACACACTCGCCAACCATATCAATTAGCACACATGTAATGAGTTAGCCAGTCACATTACATCGTCCCTGAGCCTTTCCATGTGGTAAAGACGACTTGTAGAAGTTCAAACTGTGCATAAAAATGGGAGAGAAAGAGAATTTAAATGACTGGTCATTGTCGGGGTTGTTGGAGTAAGGCGGGTTGATCAGAATATCTCAGAAATCACTCGTTGGTTTACAGAAAAGGGCAAGAAAATGACAGTGCCCAGTGAGAGGCAGTTTTGTGGATGAAAATGCCACGTGAAAGCATAAATTTGGTATCACATCTGAATGATATACCAAACCTTTCAAATGTGGTACAAGAGAAGATTTGCACCATAGATGTGCAGCAAACTAATCTGAAGTGACTCTGTCGTTATAAACATGGACCAAAATGAGGGATGTTTCAGAAACCTTGTTGAATGTTTGCCATGAAGAATAAAGTTCTGAAGTCCAAATCAGTACTAGGAAGGCAAATCTAATGACGTGGCCACTGAGCTCCTCTGTGACTTTAAATCTCTTGGAGGCAACAGTAGATTTAAATTGATATACTAAATGCTCAGTGATGTTCAAGGATCAGTGCTCTAATTTCCCAATGACCACACCAGTACTCTCTCTAAACCTGTTTAATTACACCACCAGGAAATCAACTGTCAGCTGAGGAAAATTAAGGTTTTAATTTAATTAAGGATATTACCACACATCGTTTGCATGGTAAAGGTCTGAAGCTCCTTGCAAACTGGATCAGGCTCAGTACGTCTCTAGAGGACAATTAAAAGCTGATTGCTCCACTTCTAACATGAAGGTCTTTTACCCTGAGTGAGGACACTCGGCGTTAACAGGACCATGATGCAATCTTTTTTAAATGTTACCCAACCTCTGAAAATAGGTAGTCTGCAATTCTGGTGGTGAATAATGAAATGGTGAGCAAGCCTTCATTGCCGTTTTTCTGAAGGCTGGAAGTTCAAATCTGTGCTTTCTATGAAAGGTTGGGTTGTTGTGTAAAAAAAAAAAAAAAAAAAAAAATTCCAGCATTGCTTGAAATACTTGATCACGTTTATTTAGCTAACCAGTCAAAACTCCTTCCTTTCGTGTTTCCATACAGCTATCATTAAGTCAATATTTTTTCTTCTACTCTCCAGTACTTGAACATTTGCTGGAATCACTACCGGGTTTCAATTGATCAATTTAGCTCTGAGTTATTGATGATATACTGAATCAATTAGTTTCATACACTCAGTTTTTAACTTGCAGCTCAGATTAAATCTTTAATTTTTTAGAATGATATGGAATTTTGCACTTGTTAATGTTTGTAAAATTTATGTTATGATGGTGTGCGATACTTTTGGCCGTGTTCGGCTGGGAACCCTATCGTCCAGGCGTCCATGTGGATGTTATTTACCTACATATACAGTGTGATGTAGATCATTCTCAGATGGCTGTAGCTTAAAATTTTTTTTAAAGAAATGGAGCCCAGAGATAATTTTAACTTGAGCTTCAAATTGCCCAAATCATAATCAAAGCAAGTCTGATCCACAGAGGCCCTGCCTGCACGTAGTCCTACCTTCAGAAGTCCGAAGGAGTCTATGCCTTCGAAGGGTCAGAGGAACTGACACACTATTATAAAGGTGGCCATAATGTTATGCCTGATCAGTGTGCTTTCCGAGTTAATGGTAGAATTAATGCTAAGATCTGCTGCAGTAACATGTTTCTGCAGTCTAATCCAGGTTTTGGAGGCAGAGAGGAACTCTGGATTTTACAGCTCTCAGGTGACTCACCGGCTATCGATCGAAAGCCAGAGCCTCTTCTGAATCCTGATTACAGCCACTTTGTGACACCTGGGGGACTAAGAAAGACATCTTTTAAACCTGTCATAAATATTCACAGCAGCTTAATTGTGCGTGCTGAAGTGGTATAAAGACCCATTGGTGTTGCCGTTCCAGAGAAGCTGATGCCACGGATCTGAGAACTTTACTCAAAAGTGATTTGTGAGAAACTCTCAGGAATAGTTCATCTCTTATTCTGGTGTTATGAAAAATTGTGTGTGGTCGCACAATTCATATATGCTCCCAGCATGTATGGCGTGGCAGCTTTCTTAAGACTCAACCTCCTGCCATTGTTCACCAGTGCCTCCACTTATTGACTGCCTCCCTAATTGCAGCCTGCATAAACAAAGCGTGGAGGGGACTTGGCAGTAAAAACTGCTCAGATAATTAGTTTTACTGGGGGGGGTTCTGTGGCTGTGGACATTGATCTGATGGTTTGCTGTATTGAATGGGTAAGGGAGGTACTCCTGTGACGGTGACAGCTAGTCTGTCTCATGGATCACGGCTTCTCGTCAATACAGTTCCTCCTCTTCAGTAGTGTGCTGTGAAGCATTTCCTGCAGCGACACAGGTGCCAATTGATTTGCAGTATTGCTGGGGAGGCATCCATTGCAATTTAAGTCTTTGTTCAACAGTTTTTATTATCGTTGGAAAACATGCAAAATGGTGCGAAAGTCAGAGGGGCATAAAATGAAAAATGTGTTCTAGGTAATCTTCCTCTAAACTGATGGGGTTTGCATCTGTGCTGTTTTTCAGCTGTGGGACACATGAGCAGAATCTCAATTGTTTATTTTTTCCTCTTAAACATTGGGGGTTGTGTGTGTGTGTAGGTGTATGTGTGTGTGTGTGTGTGTGTGTTTGTGCATGCTAGATGTTGCAGGAATAAAGATGAAGGTGTTCAGGGAGGTGTTGGGGTGCAGGCGCTCTATGCGCCAGGGAGATGACCTTGGCCATGGTCGGGACTGCAGAGATGGGCCAGCCATCTGTCTTGGGCCACGAGGAGGTGACCCAGCATCATTGTTTTGTCCGACTGAGCACACCGAGGTCACCGGGAGAGCCGTACCTCCTGGCTGGGGAATAGCATGGGGTGTTTCAGTCCTACAAAACACCCAGCTTAAAAAGGGAATCAAATGGCAGAAGCTCACAGTATTTAAAAATCATTTAAAATGTCTTCTTTAAATGTTTAAAAAGTGCATTTTTTGTCATTTTTAGTCACTTCAGTGTCCCCTCTGTTGCCTCCTTGTTCCCTCTTACTCTTTTTATTTCTGCCAAGTAGCCTTGACTGTAATTATTCTGTCATTTTGATGAGGGACCCTATAACCCTTTAACCATTTGTGAGGCCTTTTATTGAAGACATTAAAAGAAGAAGCGATTTGGAAATAATTTGCTTTTTGACACTGTTCAGAATGGGGTTTTAATCTTCATTTTAAAGGCATAATTCACTCCAAAATGTTTCTTGATTTTTATTTTGCTATGTGTCGGTAAGCCTGCTCTTTGGCAGCTGTTTTAGTAAATTTAAAACTACTTCTACTTTTTATTTGAGTGCTTAGAGAAATGTCTGCAGCAAGTTCCTTTTGAGCAACTTCTGTTCAAATGGGAATTTATGGTGGAAGGAGCCAGATCTCATAGATCTGTCAATTTCACAGAGATATTCAAAAGACTGTCTAGTTTTTAAATGTATTTATTTCAAATGAGCTGGTATGGGTTAGTTGAATAAGAAATTCAATAGAAAATATTGGATTTTTGACATTTGCTGCAGCTGCTCAGTGGTTCAGTTGATAGCCTTGCAGCAAGAAGGTCTTGGGTTTGAATTCTTGCCTCACACATATTTCTGGTTCAGCACTCTATTTTGTGTTACAAGTGTAAAAGTGGCCTCTACAAACGATCCATACCACACCATTCCTGAGGCACCTTTAGCGGCCAAAGAAACAAATTCTTTCCCCACTCTGTCAGATTAAACTTAGCAGAATGCCCAGATTGAAACCATGCATATTGCACAAATTGAGAGCAACGTAGAATCGAGCCAAACTTCTTATTGGGTAATTTCTCCAATATTTCAGTTTCAGTTCTGTAAAATTACAACAACACATCCATTATACATGAGATCTAAGAGCTAAAAGCTCAATTAGAAGAATTTTTCAAATATAGCATCATCTTTTTCTATCCTTTTGAAATGAAACGCTCTTAAATCAGTATTAGTTTCATTTGATCAAACACTTGTCAAAATAAAAACCTTTAATTCAGAATTTTGAGACTCGTTAAGCAGATCGTTAAGCAGATGCAGTTAGTAAAACCTCATAGTGGTTCGGCACATTTTTTTTTTTTAACCAACTGCTGTCGTCCTGTCTTCTTTGGTCCCCAGAGAACAACCCTGGACCAAATGGAGAATCACAGCAGACAAAGACGGTTGATGAAGCAGTCAGTCTGACAGGGAGGTGACAGACATGCAATCAAGGTGTTAGATGATAGGTGGGCCTAAATGTCTCTCCTTTCAGTCTAATCACAGCCCCATATCTCAAGTTTTCCATGGCAGTTTCAATCACCACCCCCGTTTTCTTTCACACCAGACTTGACCCTCTCAGCTTGTTCCTCTTATTATTCACTCTAATGACAAGTTTCACTTCTCACCTTGTGCTCATTAGTCACCCCTGTGAGCAATAACACCATTGCAGCTAGGTCCGTAAATTCACAGTTGCATGCTCACGTAAATATAGGGCTTTTGTCACAAAAGTTGTCACATGAAACCAGATTATTTTGTCAAAGTAAGGTCATGCTGCATTTGTTTAGTGCTGCCAAAGAACTAACTACGTGTGTGATTTGCTGGCAAAAAAAGAAGAAGAAATGTGAAATTAAGTGTTAATTACAGCGAGCTTCAAAGACCCAGTTTTCAACTTCCTGGACTCCAGCTGGACCAAAAAGTCTAAGTACTGCATGTGAGCAAGATCAGAGGTCATGGTCAAGCTGTGGCTTGTTGACTGCTAAAAGGATAAGGAGTGACAGGGTAGCCAGAGCCTTATGAAAGTGGCCATAAAATGGGTTTACAGCTTGGGGTAGTTAAACTGTCAACTTCTTGTCTCTTTACTTTGTCTCAGCAGCGCTGACCTAAAGTGCTACAACTCTAAGTTGATCAGAGACTAGATCAGAGGGGTCCTGGCCAATATGACTAAGCCAACGTTTCTGTCACTTCCTCCATTTTATGGGAACACTTTGTACTTAATTGGTGCTGTGAGTCCTTGAATCAGAGTGTGCATGGTTGAATTTGCACTGACATAGCCTTTGTTTGACCTACATCACAAACTTTAACAACTGTAATCCTTTCCCTAGACTCACAGATTATGTTGGACCCTGATTCCCAAAGGCTTCTGGGGATTTCTAATGCAACCCTGAGGATTAAAAATGAAATGCTGCAGACAAATCTGACATTTCTGAATGAAACTATTTGATGAGACTTCTGTTAAGAGTAAATTTGGCAATTGTTGGTAGCAAAGAAGAAAAATGGTCTTATGGCTTCAAAGATCTTTTCTCTTACAAGAAGACAATAAAATTACATTAACAAAAATGTTTAGTGCTTCAACTTGGAGGAGAAACTGTTGTGCAAATCTTGGCAGTTGCATACTGACTCATGCATGCCTAGGAAGTGTGAAAAAGTTGAATTGATAATGCAGTGCAATCTGTTGATTTTACTACCCAGGCAGCAGTTTACAATACCTTGTTGTAAGTATAACTGAACTGAACTTCAATACCTCCATTATCTTCATTTCGATTGATCTGAAAGATGCTCCATCTTAGATATAAGATGGTCTCATTTCCATCTATTAAAAAAAATAATTTCAAGCAATGGAGCATATCTAAAATATTAAAAAGAAAATGCAGCTCAGGAAACTGAAATAGCTAGGCACAATGGTGTTTGATATAGCATTGTTTGGTGTTTCCAAAGAAGTCAGTACAGGAGCACTGTTCTTTTTACATGTTGATGATTGGCTATACCCCTAAGAGCAGAAATAAGGAAGACTGCAGATATTGGCTTCTGTGGTAGAGCCCAAATGTCTTCTGCTGAACATATTAAGTCATATTAAGGCATATTTGGTGTTTAGACTAGTAAAATATGCAGCTGTAAGTGTTTTGTGAGGGAATCTAGACTAGAGTATTGGCAGATTTTAGCTTTTCACAAGTGGTTGTGGTCCCTAACCCCTGCCAATACCGGGGGATTCACTGTAAACTTTTCAGAAGGAATGATGGTGCTCTTCGGGTCATCCCAGCAGTGAAGGTGGATGTTTGATGCCATTGGAGGAAGCCAGACATTTTTTTTGGGAGGGTTACGTGTGAATCCATGTGAACATGCAAAGAGCGTGCACCCAGAACTGTCTGGATGCTTCAGGTCAGAATCACAGAGCAACCTGCTGTGGGGCAAAAGAAAACATTTCTTTTTTCATCACCAGAAAGCATGACATCAAGTTTTCCAAAAATTAAATCTACAACTTTTTGGTTTTGTGTTTGGCCTACTGTTTCAACAAGAACCATCTGGAGACGTACAGAATTTTTTATTTTTTTTAAATTCGTGGTTTGGAGGAAATCTGTAGCCTTACATACAGCAGCATGTGTAGAAAAGAATTGGGATTTTTTTGAAGGGAAGTCTGGCCATTGGTTCATATTTGGAACATACAGTGCACCATCCCTCTTCTTTACTGGGTAATGGCTTGTTGTGCCGAAATGCATAAAGTTATTGAACAGCATCTCAGAGTCACTCATTCATTTTCTGACTGAGACCTGCAAGTGTGAAGTTGTGTGTGGTAAATCCAACTTCATATTCTTTTAGTATTCAAAAAGCCTCATTTTAATTTCACAGACTCCATTACTTTTAAATCTGAGCCTTGCCGAAAGCAGGAGTGAGCATACAGGACTGCCATACTCTATTATTTTTCTTTTTTCAGATTATGTTTGAGCACATTGACTAACATGTACTAGCTGACAAAGAAGACGGAATCAAAATTGCAAAGTAAAAGATTAACTTACACCAAACTACAGATCTGCTGATGTAGATCGTTTGTTGAGGGAGCGCAGACATATTTCTGCAGTTGTTACATAAGCTTGATAAGACAGTTTTATGTCTCGGTTTAAAATTTACGACTGAGCGACCTACCGCAATGCAATCCAACACAAGCATGTGTAATTCTAAAACTAGTAAATTACTGTTTTGTGTCACATCCATGACCCTTATAGCTTTATTCCAGATGGTGAAATATCCAAAGCAACATGCATCATGACTCAAGCTTAACCCTTGTTGGGACCCTGTCCTTCTAAATAAATTAATATTGAAGCCAGAAGGTTCAAAAATGATCTTTGCTTTTAAGAAAAGTACATTTCATATGCAGTTGCTTGACACTGACAAATTAAAAGTGTTCATTTTTTAGCGTGTCACCAAGAGGGTGGTCATTTTTTCTTGGAGCTGACACACAAATGCCATTCACTTAACAGCTATTCAAATAAATGTAATTAGATCCTGGCATCTAAAAAGAGGGACATCTCACCAAGTAAATCAAACACAAAGAGATGCGCTGCCTCCCTCACTCTTGTATATTCAGATAAAAATAGCATTTGAATGTAGTGACGCCAAAATGCTGGCAAACAGAGAGTGAGAACAGCATGAAACAGATGTCACCCCAGATGGAGAATAAACAGAATCATTTTTGTTACAAGGCCTGCATTTCACTTGTCACTTAATGATTACTATGTTTGTGGGGGCGTAGCAACTCTGAATGTGTGGTCTAGTCTCTGCTGCCCTCTGCATCTGTTTTACACCAAAAATGGCAAATCTTTACGTCGTTTCAATAGCTGACGCCTAATTGAAAAATTATCGGTCCAAATTAATGAAACCTTGTACACTTCTACAGTGTTTTAGGTTAACAGCCCAAATTGACACCAGCTGTTTCACTGAAGCTCTTTATGATTATTTAGCAAAGGATTCACCTCTAATGCCCTTCTCTCTGATTATATGCAGGGAGTTCTGATCAGGCTCTGGCACAAATATGAGACTTTTGAAGCCGTCACCTTGCCACTGCATTCATTATGCATGAGCGTTGATGTTTTGTCCACTTGTGTGAGTATGGAGGAAATGATGGAAGTGGAAGAGAAGTGGAAACAAGGTCTGGCGCTGTCAGCTACCGAGGGACCCCAGGGGAGCTGAGGCATTGATTTACAGTCTGGCAGGAAACTCGCTGTCTTCTGTGCTCTAGGATTGGATGTGTATCTATTTTTTATATACTTAAGCGCTTATAAAAAAAATAAAATAAATAAAAAATACCAGGGGATAATGTATTGCCTTCTGTCTCTGTATTCAATCGCAGGCCTGCGATTTTGTATAATCACTGTGTGATTTAGGACATTTCAAACTTTCTAGCAGATTATAACGTTACTTGTAAACTGAAAGTGTGTCTCAAAACAAAGTGACATTATGATCAACATGTCACTTCTAATGTTTGTCTTGCATGTCATCGCACTGGTATAAGTCAATGTTAAGTCTATATGTAGTCTTGATTTTTAAACCTGATATTTTTCTAGGTTTATACCAAGCAGACCTGACTGGTTCACAGCCTATTTTTTTTTTTTACAATGTTTCCCCCAAAGTTTTCCGTTGCATCAACTACATTTAGCTTTCCCTGGAATTGATGTCGTTCACATGCCAGGTGGGTAGGAGGCAGTGAAACTCCTAATCCAGAGTTGAGTTTGCTTGGATCGAGGTGCATGTTATCTTTTTCTTGTAATCTTTGCATTTTCACTGATGTTGCAAATGCTCCACAAAAAGCAGATTTCACTTTAACACACCAAATAATTTGAAGAGGTTCAGCTGGACCAAGAGAGTATTGATTTCTTGCTGCATGTGGTTGACTCTTTGACTGACATTATCATTTCCAAATGTCCTTGACATAAAATGCTTTACAAAAAATGTATGTCAAGGTTGGCAAAGCTATTTTCAGAGGAGACTGTTTTGGGTGATTTCTTTGACCGTTGTGTGATTCTATATTTAGAACAAGGGTATATATTTTGTACATGAGCAGAAAGATTGTTAACCAAAACGTATTAGAAACCCGATATTTGTCTGGTTGTCATAGCCCTACATGTTCCACCTGATGTAGGTTTGCTTTGGCTCTGACTGTGGGCACAGTCGACATTCAATCTGAACTCTCCCTTCACCTCTGATCTGCTGATTCTGTCTGCACACATTGGGCCATTCAGACTGGGAGGAATAGATTCCAGAGGCTGGTAAACAGACCCGCAGAGAGGCTTTGATATGACAGCTACAGCCATTCTGATATTTTATTTTATTTCAGAGATGGAGCACTCATGGGTTACAACACCCACACATGTACAACATTTTTAGTGTGCAAAGGAATGTTTGAGTGTAGGCGTTTCGCAACTGCAACACACACACAGAAGCACGGAGAGCATATTATTTTCTATTTTCTACGCCCTGGGCCTACGACATACCAGGAGCGACAGAAATCTTGCCAAGTGGGATAAGATCATAAAACTGCAAAGTACTCTCCCTTCATTTTCAGCTAAATGGATAAAATGGTGTCAGCATGTTATTGTGAGCCCCTCAGGATCCAAAATACTGGAAAAGCTATAAACTATAGCAGTTACTCAACAGAAGAAGAAGCCCTGAATCCTTTCCCATCAAGAAAGACTTCCCTCTGAAATAGTGTAGATAATAGAAAACCAAATCCAAGAAAACAAGGCTACAAGCTGGAAAACACACAAGATATTCTATTAAGATGTTTTTTATTATTATTTAAAGATGCTTCTGGCAGTTCAGCAACATAAAACATGATGATCTAAAAAACAAAACAAGAAAAACCCCAAAAACTATTGATCAGAACAGAATAAATGCAGCCAAACCTTAAGCGATTAGCGCTGTACTGGAAATGTGCAAACCAAATAGAGCAAATACTCCTCTTCATGCTTTGGTTCGCAATATGATTTATTACAATTATTTTTTGCTACAATGCTTTTACCATTGATACTTACTCATTTAATTTTGTTACCGAGCGCTTTGTTTTCAGTAGTAGGAGAGATTTTCTATTATTCAGTTTTAATAGTGAGACTCAAGAAATGCCCCGTTTGCTGAAATCTACTTTTACTAAGGATCCTACAATGGGCATAGTTGGCACTTTTCTAGTTATATTTATTTTGCAAATTGTTTAACCTGAATAATTCTCAAATCCTAATTTGACACATTAACCCGCAAACTTGTTCTTATTTGAACTTGAGCTACTTTAGGAAGGATAGTTAAATATTTAATTCTCTAGATGTGAACAAGCTTGCCACTGAAGCTGTAGTTGAAGCAAAGATATGCTTCAATTACATCATATTCAGGTTGGCTAAACGAGAGTTCATGCTGCACTTTTGAAAGTCTGAAAGTCTCTTATCTTTCTTTCATGTTAAATGAAGTGTTGATAGGATGGATTGAGATCTGTGTTTATAAAATTATAACTAAACCCCTCAACGTTTGTCTTTGCCGAGTGGACTGCTCTGTTCTACTGAATGGAGTCTTTGCAATTTTTAAAAGTATTTATGCAGCTACACTCCATTTTCATAGCAGAGTTGTTTTGTTTTCCCACCACATCCTTTGTTAAATACAATAACTCAAATATCTTTTTAAACAAGAAACCATAAAAAAAAAAAATAGCATGTCTCATTTCACTCAAAGCACCAAACTTCATCTTCACCTCCTATCTCTGCTTTCCTATCATTTCGATTTTTGACAGGGCTGTAGGAAGCTCATAGCAGCAGTCAAGTTTGAATGCCATGCGAACACAATTACGGAGTGCTTGATAGCGGAGCTTGACATTGACGTGTTCTGTGTCCCCGTTATTGAGTCTGAGAGCAGGCAGGAGTGAAAGCTACTGTACCTCACAAAAGGCTCCCCTGAAGGCAACTGCAGGATGGAGATCAGCTGTCTGCGCTCGGCGTGTTGCAGTGTGAGCTGTCATGTTAGCAAGTGCCGATAGGTCCATTTTATGCTAGTTTTTAAAGCTACCACACAGACCTTTCTGTAAAGTAAATCAATATCACTTTAGGCAAAGCTTATCCCCTACTGGACATGTCATGGTCAGTGTCTTCTATTTGTTTTACTATGTTGTTGTAATACTGTATTTAACAGGGAGGAAACCTACGGTCCTAAAAACATGATTCCACACCTGCATGTTTCTGCTGACTTCCATTAAGGCTTATAACAGGGAATCAGTCTTAATGTTTCCCAATGCTTTTATACATTTTTAATGCTGTTCTAAAGTATAACTGTGGAAATCTATACTTGACTGCAAACATATGATTTTATATGAAGGCTACATTTAAGGGAGGAAAAAACACAAAAACAAAATCTGGACAACTATTTTTCTCTCTTGCCCATTATGTTGTATTCCAGGAAAATAATTTGCTGCTTTAACAAACCAGTCTTCTTTTTCTCAATATCATTTTTTTTTTTTTTTTTTTTTTTTTTTTTAGCAGTGGATTTCTGTATTGGATTCAAAAGGGATAACAGCAGCAGAATATTCTGCACCATCTGTGCTTTGAGGTTAGGGTTTGAATAGAGCCGAGTGGCACCTGCTCGCTGGAAAAATATTGCTGCATTCAGAGAAAGCAGTACTCCACCTGCATGCCAATCAGTCTGTCAGACCTCCACCCCCTCCACCTGCATCACCTACAAATGCTTACTCTGTCTCTGTCTTCCTTTCAGCGGATTCTTTCACAGCATTTCCCCTGTAGGTATGGACATGTCTGCCCATCACATCAGCTAAGCACACACTGACAGATCTCTGGAATAGATAGTAATTATTATTTTTTTCTTGTGTGTACTTTGCACTAGGTGTGGGAAGCATGAGTGTGTTTTGTCAGACAGATCATTTTACCTAAACATGGAAATAAACTGACACTGACTCTGTTTAACGTCTGCTCACTCGGGCATGGCTGCCAGCAGTGAGTCACCTTCTCCGTGTGTTTTGCAGGATTATGTTTTCCTGTTACTTACAGTAGCTGACAACTGCAGAAATCACTGGACTGGAAACAAGTAGGAATAAGAGCTGTCCTGTGTTAAGTTTTTAAAACTGTCAACTTACACAAGAAGAGACTTGAATAAAAAAAAAAACAAAAAAAAAACAACATGTTTACCCATATTTAATGATCGCTGCAAAGTTGATCAGTTTAGATGACTTATCATAATGTTGTAAATCCAATTTTTTGATAATCAACCTGAAGGATGAATATTTTGTTTTGCTGGGCTGTCTTTGTCAGTAAAATGAAAGAAGAAGCATGTTGCTGTATATTTCTCTTAAAGTATTTACAAATCTTGAAAAAGGTTAGTTCAATAAAAAGAAAAAATAATGTGAGTGTAACCTGGTGTAAAACTGTTGCCATGTATGTTTCTGTATTGAGAAAAGGCGACTTACAAAGTAAATAAAAATAAAAAATAAAATAAAAATAAAAACTTTACACGAATTTAAAACAAAATTTGATGTGGAGAGGTGGAACACTTACCATAGTTTTAGAACTATGATGGTTAATCAACAATGAGAGTTTGGGAATACATTTAAAGCTGATTTACATGAACAGCCAAGGATGAATTGTGTTTACACCATATCGACAGCAAACAATGAAACCTCCGTCCTTTGCTCTAAAAAATAACATTTGACATTCACGCTTATCAGATAAACCACTTGAGAAGCTGACGTTGTTGAACCTTCCACTGCTGCAGTTAAAAACTCATAAAATCTAATAAAATCTGACTGAATTTGACAAAATCATTCAGAATGACCTGCAGTGAAGGTAGTTCAACTGGGTTAAAGTTCACATCTCAGGAGCATTGGCTTCAAAGCATAATCTTCTCTTTTACTGTTTATAAAAAACTACTTGCCGGAGAAATGTGTATGCATTTCAGAAACACTTTGTGCATGTGAAACGACGGTCTCAAGAAGACGATTGCAAGCATCTCTGTCAGCAGGAGGAGCTCAGTTATGCGCAACAAAAAGCAGAAGCCCGTTCTCCGGGGTATCTTGTCAGATCTGGTTTCTCTGTCATGTCATGACAGTAACAGGTGTCTTACTTCGGGCAAAAATACTGCATGTCTGTCTTCTTTATCTCCCTTTATTTGTCTATTGTCTAAGAGATAAAAGTGAAGCCTTATAGACAATTTGGTACTTGGGCTTTCTCTCGCTCATGCATCCTCTTGCTGGCAGCCTTGCAGGTATGTTTGGCTGCACAGTTTCATCAAAGGGATTAACCACAAGCTGCCACCTGGTTTGGACTCATTCCCAGTTATGCATCCTTGCTGGGCTGGCTGGCCCAAACAGAAGGTCAAGCCCCAGCATACAGGCAGAGTCACGAACACAAAAATATATCACACTAGCATCCGTCCAATATCTTACTTATGCGGCTCATTTACAGGGGGTTAAGTGCTTTTTTCTAAATGCAGAAGGTGTTACACAATATGCCTCCACAGTTTTACTGCCTGTTGGATTGCATCTGTAATATAATCTAGCATGCACTGAAGCCGATATGACATTTCGCAGTGAGGAATGTAGCATTAACATTAAGGATGGATTGTTCCTAAGCAAAAGTTGTGACAGGTATGCGTCATAGTCTCACTCTGCTTAGATTATGAGTCACATTAGTCATAATGCAATGTTTCTGCTTGCCATTTTATCTTTATAAGCCTCCTACCCTTTCCCGTATTGTTGATCTCTCATGCTGGTAGATTGAGACAAAGGAGTCGTTGTGAGATGAGTTTACATCTTAGCAGGATGCTTCTTTCAAAAGAAGTCTCTTTTTTTGTGAAATCAAAATGGGAAGCACATCGTGTCACATGTGTTTCTGTATTAATTGGAATTGGTGTGATTTTTTTAAAAAAAAAAAGCAAATCTACTTTTGCTTCCATTACATAGAACATAAATTAATAGATCAACTTAAAGTATGGTCGATATTTCAATCAAAAATGTACAAAGAAGAGTCTCCTACGCAATATTTATGGCTGTTGGTTTTGAAAAGAGAAGTAAAGTAGGAGAAAAGTTTTTATCGGAATGTTAATTGGAGAATTGGGTGGACAGATTGGCACCCTACACAGAGATGGAAGTTCTCTGCTGCAATGCCAGCAAACCTGTAACTCACCCCAGTGATGAGTGAGTGCCAACATTTTTTAAAATTTAAATCGAAGTAAATTACTTATTTCTTATCTGCTTTGGGAAAAAAAATAGATTGGTTGTAATTTGCTTTTGTTTCAATCTTTTCTTGCTCTAAACTATGATGAAACTTCCCCTTTAACTTCAACAAAAAGATATGTAACAGAAAATGTGTGTGCATGACCCAAATTGTTTTGCTAAAATTGAACTATTGTCTGGAAATTGAAAAGATGTTTACTTGATTAACAAAAATAAGACTGGACTGGAACACTGGAATCTAGCTTGACGTCTCTGCAGCTCCATCTTTTGTAAAAACAAACTTCCCGTCACATAGGGTGACTTCTGCTGACGATAGTAAAAACGGAGATTTAGCGCTCAGTTCTCTTGTGCCTCGCTGGGAGTGCAGATGAAAGTCTGGAGAAAGGATTGGTGGGAGAGAGTTGTACTCTGAATTTACATATCAGAAATGGAGAGCTGTCAAAACATTTTCTCCAGATTTTCAACACTTCGTGCATCTTCTAAAGTCTGTCACAGATAAATTTTGCTTTGCTGCTTCTATTGTTTCTTTTTGTACACTCACAAATCTCTCACTTCACCTCTCCCACAAATGGCTGAGGCATGAGGACCTGCTGTATACAGTTTTATTCAATAAATTGTGCGTTTTGATGAGTTATTTGCCAGATTTAAAGTATCTTTTGAAAATAAAAAACCTTAAAGGAGGTATTCAACAAGCTTAGAAAAAGTATTTTTCTTGTTCTGAAGTACTATTCTAATTTTAAATATTTCACCATAATAGTTACCTGGACATCAGTAACCAAGTCTATTTAATTTATTGAACTTAGATATTGAAATAAATTATTTTTATGACTGTATGTTGCTTTTAGATGAGAACAAACAGCTCAGGTCAACAAAACTTTAATTATAAACTGATTTAAAAAGGTTTAAGCTACCCTTTTCTAATTCGCCTAATAGTTTTCTAGATTCACCAGGATTGGCTCATGTTGATCTTAACAAGGTGTTTCGACTCTTACTGAGAAATCAATCTGAGTAAAACTGGTGTATCTAAACACAGCTGCTGATTTTATTGCCGCAGTTCTACTTCTCAGAGGGATTGGACTAGATTAGTTGGCACCGGTTGAGCTGAATATCTCAGAAGTAGGAAGAATTGACAGCTGTAAAAATATAAGAGGTGCAGAACGTCTCTGAAATGCAGCAGGTTTTATGGCATATTGATATGATGAAGTGGTTGTTGCTATATAAATGATACCAGCAGCAAGGTCATGAGTTTTAATCAGAGATGGACCATCAAAGAACTGATTAAGATTTTGGTTGATAAAAGTTTTTTTTAATTTTTTTATTTCATGTTAATGCTCAAATATCCACTTCTTTGTTTTGGTCTGTTATTCAAAATCTTAAGGGGGACCTATTGTGCAAATCTCACATTTTGCATGTTTTTTTCTTTCCTTTTGGTTTTTTGTTTTTTGTTCCAGGGGTTAACCTTCCCCCCCTTTTTTCTTGGGATTATTATTTTTTTTTTGTGTGTGGAATTTTCTGTTTTTCAAAAAAAACCAAAAAAACTCCAGACTTACAATCTGCAGGTACTGCTCCTCACCTAGCAACACAAGCGGAAACCCTCCAAACAGAGGTGTTTTGTTGTTGGCTTACTATTTAGAAACCGCTGCGTGGTCCTTGTTGTGCAGGAGGTTCCACTTCTTCTGCTTCTGGGTGTGACTCAGGGTCAAACATGTACAGTTGTACAATTGCAAATCTGTTTGCAGACATTTACACATGTATAAAGTCAGAGTGTGATCATTGAGTTGAGGGACGTGGTCAGAAGGAGCTTATGTGAATAAAAGTGACAAAGCCCTGAGAAGTTCAAAATAGGCACAACTCAGCAATTGAAATCTCATTATCTGAAAATGATTTTGTGCAAAAAATTTGAATGAATGTGTTTTGGAGCAGGTCCTTTTAAGAAAAAATATAATGAAGTTTGTGATTGAAACATGACAAAATGTGGGGAAAACATGCTCTTTTTTTAAAGTGGTGCATTTTTGTGAAGGAACCATTTTTAAGGAAACATTTTTTTCACACCCAGTAGATCTCATTCAAGTATAAAACATATAAAACCAGGATTTTAGTAAACAGTGGGTTTTGCCTCAATGTGCAGCACACTTGTATCTTAATTTCCTTCCATCAGATCAACAGAATGCTTCCAGGCCATTAGCCTAATAATAACTGAAGCATGGTGGAGGCAAACACCACCTGGCAAATGTCACAGTCAAGTCAAGCGACAGAGAGGAGGGCTGTGCTTCCATCAACTTAGTCCTAATTGTGTGTGATTGAGTTGTTACAGGCTAATTGTGGAAACTTTAATTTGATCCATCGTGCACAAACTGAGGCATTTCTCTGGAGAAGCATCTCAGCAAGGAAGCATACTTTAGAATTATCCTCTTAATAGCAAATGCATTGAAACAGTACACAGAAATCAGTCCAATTACACTAGAAATGGAGTTTGCTGGACAGATGGGATTTTCTCTTATTTTCCTCGGTGATGTTGGTCAATAAACAATCTGCATAACTTTACCCCATCAATATTTAATGTCTCTCCTAAAGGTCTGCTCTCCTACAGGTCGCAGTCGGTCTGGGCTTCATGTTTGCTACATTGAAATTTGCCACAGATGCACAAAGTCCCAGGGGAAGAGGTTCTCTGAAGTGTGTGTGTATGTCTGTGTGTTTGCCTGCATAATGAATGAAAGAGAAAATGAGTGTTTATGTGCTTAGTGCTTTTATTGTACTTTGTAAGGCTGGTTTTGTTTGTGTGACTTTAGATGTTTTCATACATCAGAGAAAGCGAGGCCCTCTGCGTCTTCCCAAAGCCACCAGAGAAGATTTTCTGCCCCCCCCTACCCCCTTCTCACAAATTGCTTACAGCCTGTTTTATCAGTGGGGAGGAGAAAATTCGGGGCTGAATTTTTAACGACGAAAACAAATGAGCCAACACAGGCACACAATTAGGGGGAAGTCATGGCTATGTGTCGTCTTTAGATGAGCAACATGATGGCCTCTTTACCCCTGGCGGGGGTAAAGCCCTGCCCCAGGAGATGGCTCATTAGGGTCTGGGAAGGGGAGGTGAGGCGGGGGCTGCTCACAGTCAAACCGGGCGTGGTGGGAGCGAGAGAGGGGAGGGAGGGGCCGCTGCCTCTCAAATAGAAGAGAAGATTGGATAAATTCCTCCCTCAACAAGGGCCGTTTTGGTTCTGTGAAGGACATTAGCTCTTGGAGTGACCATAAGTAATCATCAAACAGAAAAGACAGCTGCCATAAGGGCTGCATTAACTCTCTGCAGTAGATTTATTGCTTGGACATATGTAGTATTGATTTTGCACACATTTTCCACAGTCATTGTTTATGCCAGCCCTGTAAAATTTTAGATTTTCATAAAAAAAAAACTAAAAAAAAAAAAAAGAAAAAACTTGTTTAATCAGTTGAATTTGTATGATGATCAACTAGCTCAACGGAAGACAATAAAATGATTATGTAGCTACTATCCAGACATGTTTAAATGCAGTGCAGCATAAATTAGTTTCTGGCATAAATGCATGTAAATTCATTAAAAACTGTGCACGTTTTTGGATTTGATTAGACCTTTCTTTTTAGTATTATAGAAAAAAAAATCTATTTGTTGCATGTAAAATGAAAGTGAAGCAGAAGCAGTACAAAGACAACCTGTAGATGTTTTATGCGAGTCTGCCGCTGTATGGAAGAAATGATCACAAAAGCCTTTGTTCAGCAGGTACTGCGGCTTTGAGCCCACTATGCAGCTGTGCATGTCATGAAAAAGCTGGAAGAGTGCCACCAGATGGCTAAGAGCAGAAGTGAGTCTGATTTTTACACACTTTTTTAATAATAAAGCCATCCTACTTTTACAAAGCAAAAAANTAGTCTAAAAAGAGGAGCCGGCAGTTTATCTTGACGAAATAAATAAAGGTGCACAAGATAATTAGATCGTGACATGCGCAGTGCGCTGCGGCTGCACAACCAATGTGGACGCGGCTCTGCCACTGCAAAGAATTAAACTCACCCTGCGGTTTTAACAAATGAAGCTGAAGACGCCCAGAAGGAGAGCGGCGCTCAGAAGCGCGGTAGACACAAGACCTGTGTGTTTTAGGGAAGTGAAACCACGCAAAAAAAAAAATCCTCGTATTAGCGCCGCACAAGGTAAAAAAAAAAAAGTTCAAGTATCGGTTTGGTTCAGGCAGATACAACTGCCCGATGAACTATTTCATGAGTATTTCATGATCAACTGAAATTTGAAAACGTTTTATTGATTTTTTGTTGTTCTTTAATAAAGTTATGAACGTTTAGAGGAGGACGTGCTGGTCTCAGCGTCCTGGCGGCGTTCAGTTTGTCACCTAATGCCGAGATCGACTCAAAATCTTCCGCGACCGACGTGTTGCACCCCTGCTCTAACAAAGCACGAACAGTTCAGAAACTATATGAAATGATAAAGTCGTGTTTTGGATTCTTGAAAAACTAATCAGTCACAGCTGATTAGTGGGTGCACTCACGGCTGCACAGTGAACTCATTGATTTTTTTTACAGCCGCTCCCCTCTCTTGCAGGTACTGCGTACCCCCGCTAAATCTTTTAGGAATACGCAGTACCCGACCATACCCCCCTACTTCCACCCCTGGGTAACTACCATGTTGTCTGTAAGGTTTTCAATAACCTTAGTAGGCAGAGATGTAAGTGGAACTAGTCTGAGGCCACTTTGTTCTCTAGACTTTAGATTTTGGATTATGTATTATGGTAGATTTTTTTCTGTATTTGCCCATATTCAAAGCACATTTGCATGAGTAATGTAAAATCAGTGAACCTGTCAGCACCTTGCACCAATGGGCATCCACAAATGCCGTCACAGACACAGCCTATCAATCTTCCTCATTAATGATGCAGCCCAATGCCGCAGCACTCCAAAATGACCTAACATATTTAAGTATGAACTGGCAGCAAAAGGTCACTACATAAATGTCCATAAGTCATCTATAATTATCATAGATTATCTTCCAGAAAATATGCTGTTTTATCGATAATAGGACATGAAGTGTTTTCAATATATATATATATACACACACACTCGCCAACCATATCAATTAGCACACATGTAATGAGTTAGCCAGTCACATTACATCGTCCCTGAGCCTTTCCATGTGGTAAAGACGACTTGTAGAAGTTCAAACTGTGCATAAAAATGGGAGAGAAAGAGAATTTAAATGACTGGTCATTGTCGGGGTTGTTGGAGTAAGGCGGGTTGATCAGAATATCTCAGAAATCACTCGTTGGTTTACAGAAAAGGGCAAGAAAATGACAGTGCCCAGTGAGAGGCAGTTTTGTGGATGAAAATGCCACGTGAAAGCATAAATTTGGTATCACATCTGAATGATATACCAAACCTTTCAAATGTGGTACAAGAGAAGATTTGCACCATAGATGTGCAGCAAACTAATCTGAAGTGACTGTGTCGTTATCATGTCAACATGGACCAAAATGAGGGATGTTTCAGAAACCTTGTTGAATGTTTGCCATGAAGAATAAAGTTCTGAAGTCCAAATCAGTACTAGGAAGGCAAATCTAATGACGTGGCCACTGAGCTCCTCTGTGACTTTAAATCTCTTGGAGGCAACAATAGATTTAAATTGATATACTAAATGCTCAGTGATGTTCAAGGATCAGTGCTCTAATGTCCCAATGACCACACCAGTACTCTCTCTAAACCTGTTTAATTACACCACCAGGAAATCAACTGTCAGCTGAGGAAAATTAAGGTTTTAATTTAATTAAGGATATTACCACACATCGTTTGCATGGTAAAGGTCTGAAGCTCCTTGCAAACTGGATCAGGCTCAGTACGTCTCTAGAGGACAATTAAAAGCTGATTGCTCCACTTCTAACATGAAGGTCTTTTACCTTGAGTGAGGACACTCGGCGTTAACAGGACCATGACGCAATCTTTTTTAAATGTTACCCAACCTCTGAAAATAGGTAGTCTGCAATTCTGGTGGTGAATAATGAAATGGTGAGCAAGCCTTCATTGCCGTTTTTCTGAAGGCTGGAAGTTCAAATCTGTGCTTTCTATGAAAGGTTGGGTTGTTGTGTAAAAAAAAAAAAAAAAAAAAAAATTCCAGCATTGCTTGAAATACTTGATCACGTTTATTTAGCTAACCAGTCAAAACTCCTTCCTTTCGTGTTTCCATACAGCTATCATTAAGTCAATATTTTTTCTTCTACTCTCCAGTACTTGAACATTTGCTGGAATCACTACCGGGTTTCAATTGATCAATTTAGCTCTGAGTTATTGATGATATACTGAATCAATTAGTTTCATACACTCAGTTTTTAACTTGCAGCTCAGATTAAATTTTTATTTTTTTAGAATGATATGGAATTTTGCACTTGTTAATGTTTGTAAAATGTATGTTATGATGACGGTGTGCGATACGTGTTCGGCTGGGAACCCTATCGTCCAGCCGTCCATGTGGATGTCATTTACCTACATATACAGTGTGATCTAGATCATTCTCAGATGGCTGTAGCTTAAAATTTTTTTTACAGAAATGGAGCCCAGAGATAATTTTAACTTGAGCTTCAAATTGCCCAAATCATAATCAAAGCAAGTCTGATCCACAGAGGCCCTGCCTGCACATAGTCCTACCTTCAGAAGTCCGAAGGAATCTATGCCTTCGAAGGGTCAGAGGAACTAACACACTATTATAAAGGTGGCCATAATGTTATGCCTAATCAGTGTGCTTTCCGAGTTAATGGTAGAATTAATGCTAAGATCTGCTGCAGTGACATGTTTCTGCAGCCTAATCCAGGCTTTGGAGGCAGAGAGGAACTCTGGATTTTACAGCTCTCAGGTGACTCACCGGCTATCGATCGAAAGCCAGAGCCTCTTCTGAATCCTGATTACAGCCACTTTGTGACACCTGGGGGACTAAGAAAGACATCTTTTAAACCTGTCATAAATATTCACAGCAGCTTAATTGTGCGTGCTGAAGTGGTATAAAGACCCATTGGTGTTGCCGTTCCAGAGAAGCTGATGCCACGGATCTGAGAACTTTACTCAAAAGTGATTTGTGAGAAACTCTCAGGAATAGTTCATCTCTTATTCTGGTGTTATGAAAAATTGTGTGTGGTCGCACAATTCATATATGCTCCCAGCATGTATGGCGTGGCAGCTTTCTTAAGACTCAACCTCCTGCCATTGTTCACCAGTGCCTCCACTTATTGACTGCCTCCCTAATTGCAGCCTGCATAAACAAAGCGTGGAGGGGACTTGGCAGTAAAAACTGCTCAGATAATTAGTTTTACTGGGGGGGGTTCTGTGGCTGTGGACATTGATCTGATGGTTTGCTGTATTGAATGGGTAAGGGAGGTACTCCTGTGACGGTGACAGCTAGTCTGTCTCATGGATCACGGCTTCTCGTCAATACAGTTCCTCCTCTTCAGTAGTGTGCTGTGAAGCATTTCCTGCAGCGACACAGGTGCCAATTGATTTGCAGTATTGCTGGGGAGGCATCCATTGCAATTTAAGTCTTTGTTCAACAGTTTTTATTATCGTTGGAAAACATGCAAAATGGTGCGAAAGTCAGAGGGGCATAAAATGAAAAATGTGTTCTAGGTAATCTTCCTCTAAACTGATGGGGTTTGCATCTGTGCTGTTTTTCAGCTGTGGGACACATGAGCAGAATCTCAATTGTTTATTTTTTCCTCTTAAACATTGGGGGTTGTGTGTGTGTGTAGGTGTATGTGTGTGTGTGTGTGTGTGTGTTTGTGCATGCTAGATGTTGCAGGAATAAAGATGAAGGTGTTCAGGGAGGTGTTGGGGTGCAGGCGCTCTATGCGCCAGGGAGATGACCTTGGCCATGGTCGGGACTGCAGAGATGGGCCAGCCATCTGTCTTGGGCCACGAGGAGGTGACCCAGCATCATTGTTTTGTCCGACTGAGCACACCGAGGTCACCGGGAGAGCCGTACCTCCTGGCTGGGGAATAGCATGGGGTGTTTCAGTCCTACAAAACACCCAGCTTAAAAAGGGAATCAAATGGCAGAAGCTCACAGTATTTAAAAATCATTTAAAATGTCTTCTTTAAATGTTTAAAAAGTGCATTTTTTGTCATTTTTAGTCACTTCAGTGTCCCCTCTGTTGCCTCCTTGTTCCCTCTTACTCTTTTTATTTCTGCCAAGTAGCCTTGACTGTAATTATTCTGTCATTTTGATGAGGGACCCTATAACCCTTTAACCATTTGTGAGGCCTTTTATTGAAGACATTAAAAGAAGAAGCGATTTGGAAATAATTTGCTTTTTGACACTGTTCAGAATGGGGTTTTAATCTTCATTTTAAAGGCATAATTCACTCCAAAATGTTTCTCGAATTTTATTTTGCTATGTGTCAGTAAGCCTGCTCTTTGACAGCTGTTTTAGTAAATTTAAAACTACTTCTACTTATTATTTGAGTGCTTAGAGAAATGTCTGCAGCGAGTTCCTTCTGAGCAACTTCTGTTCAAATGGGAATTTATGGTGGAAGGAGCCAGATCTCATAGATCTGCCAATTTCACAGAGATATTCAAAAGACTGTCTAGTTTTTAAATGTATTTATTTCAAATGAGCTGGTATGGGTTAGTTGAATAAGAAATTCAATAGAAAATATTGGATTTTTGACATTTGCTGCAGCTGCTCAGTGGTTCAGTTGATAGCCTTGCAGCAAGAAGGTCTTGGGTTTGAATTCTTGCCTCACACATATTTCTGGTTCAGCACTCTATTTTGTGTTACAAGTGTAAAAGTGGCCTCTACAAACGATCCATACCACACCATTCCTGAGGCACCTTTAGCGGCCAAAGAAACAAATTCTTTCCCCACTCTGTCAGATTAAACTTAGCAGAATGCCCAGATTGAAACCATGCATATTGCACAAATTGAGAGCAACGTAGAATCGAGCCAAACTTCTTATTGGGTAATTTCTCCAATATTTCAGTTTCAGTTCTGTAAAATTACAACAACACATCCATTATACATGAGATCTAAGAGCTAAAAGCTCAATTAGAAGAATTTTTCAAATATAGCATCATCTTTTTCTATCCTTTTGAAATGAAACGCTCTTAAATCAGTATTAGTTTCATTTGATCAAACACTTGTCAAAATAAAAACCTTTAATTCAGAATTTTGAGACTCGTTAAGCAGATCGTTAAGCAGATGCAGTTAGTAAAACCTCATAGTGGTTCGGCACATTTTTTTTTTTTAACCAACTGCTGTCGTCCTGTCTTCTTTGGTCCCCAGAGAACAACCCTGGACCAAATGGAGAATCACAGCAGACAAAGACGGTTGATGAAGCAGTCAGTCTGACAGGGAGGTGACAGACATGCAATCAAGGTGTTAGATGATAGGTGGGCCTAAATGTCTCTCCTTTCAGTCTAATCACAGCCCCATATCTCAAGTTTTCCATGGCAGTTTCAATCACCACCCCCGTTTTCTTTCACACCAGACTTGACCCTCTCAGCTTGTTCCTCTTATTATTCACTCTAATGACAAGTTTCACTTCTCACCTTGTGCTCATTAGTCACCCCTGTGAGCAATAACACCATTGCAGCTAGGTCCGTAAATTCACAGTTGCATGCTCACGTAAATATAGGGCTTTTGTCACAAAAGTTGTCACATGAAACCAGATTATTTTGTCAAAGTAAGGTCATGCTGCATTTGTTTAGTGCTGCCAAAGAACTAACTACGTGTGTGATTTGCTGGCAAAAAAAGAAGAAGAAATGTGAAATTAAGTGTTAATTACAGCGAGCTTCAAAGACCCAGTTTTCAACTTCCTGGACTCCAGCTGGACCAAAAAGTCTAAGTACTGCATGTGAGCAAGATCAGAGGTCATGGTCAAGCTGTGGCTTGTTGACTGCTAAAAGGATAAGGAGTGACAGGGTAGCCAGAGCCTTATGAAAGTGGCCATAAAATGGGTTTACAGCTTGGGGTAGTTAAACTGTCAACTTCTTGTCTCTTTACTTTGTCTCAGCAGCGCTGACCTAAAGTGCTACAACTCTAAGTTGATCAGAGACTAGATCAGAGGGGTCCTGGCCAATATGACTAAGCCAACGTTTCTGTCACTTCCTCCATTTTATGGGAACACTTTGTACTTAATTGGTGCTGTGAGTCCTTGAATCAGAGTGTGCATGGTTGAATTTGCACTGACATAGCCTTTGTTTGACCTACATCACAAACTTTAACAACTGTAATCCTTTCCCTAGACTCACAGATTATGTTGGACCCTGATTCCCAAAGGCTTCTGGGGATTTCTAATGCAACCCTGAGGATTAAAAATGAAATGCTGCAGACAAATCTGACATTTCTGAATGAAACTATTTGATGAGACTTCTGTTAAGAGTAAATTTGGCAATTGTTGGTAGCAAAGAAGAAAAATGGTCTTATGGCTTCAAAGATCTTTTCTCTTACAAGAAGACAATAAAATTACATTAACAAAAATGTTTAGTGCTTCAACTTGGAGGAGAAACTGTTGTGCAAATCTTGGCAGTTGCATACTGACTCATGCATGCCTAGGAAGTGTGAAAAAGTTGAATTGATAATGCAGTGCAATCTGTTGATTTTACTACCCAGGCAGCAGTTTACAATACCTTGTTGTAAGTATAACTGAACTGAACTTCAATACCTCCATTATCTTCATTTCGATTGATCTGAAAGATGCTCCATCTTAGATATAAGATGGTCTCATTTCCATCTATTAAAAAAAATAATTTCAAGCAATGGAGCATATCTAAAATATTAAAAAGAAAATGCAGCTCAGGAAACTGAAATAGCTAGGCACAATGGTGTTTGATATAGCATTGTTTGGTGTTTCCAAAGAAGTCAGTACAGGAGCACTGTTCTTTTTACATGTTGATGATTGGCTATACCCCTAAGAGCAGAAATAAGGAAGACTGCAGATATTAGCTTCTGTGGTAGAGCCCAAATGTCTTCTGCTGAACATATTAAGTCATATTAAGGCATATTTGGTATTTAGACTAGTAAAATATGCAGCTGTAAGTGTTTTGTGAGGGAATCTAGACTAGAGTATTGGCAGATTTTAGCTTTTCACAAGTGGTTGTGGTCCCTAACCCCTGCCAATACCGGGGGATTCACTGTAAACTTTTCAGAAGGAATGATGGTGCTCTTCGGGTCATCCCAGCAGTGAAGGTGGATGTTTGATGCCATTGGAGGAAGCCAGACATTTTTTTTGGGAGGGTTACGTGTGAATCCATGTGAACATGCAAAGAGCGTGCACCCAGAACTGTCTGGATGCTTCAGGTCAGAATCACAGAGCAACCTGCTGTGGGGCAAAAGAAAACATTTCTTTTTTCATCACCAGAAAGCATGACATCAAGTTTTCCAAAAATTAAATCTACAACTTTTTGGTTTTGTGTTTGGCCTACTGTTTCAACAAGAACCATCTGGAGACGTACAGAATTTTTTATTTTTTTTAAATTCGTGGTTTGGAGGAAATCTGTAGCCTTACATACAGCAGCATGTGTAGAAAAGAATTGGGATTTTTTTGAAGGGAAGTCTGGCCATTGGTTCATATTTGGAACATACAGTGCACCATCCCTCTTCTTTACTGGGTAATGGCTTGTTGTGCCGAAATGCATAAAGTTATTGAACAGCATCTCAGAGTCACTCATTCATTTTCTGACTGAGACCTGCAAGTGTGAAGTTGTGTGTGGTAAATCCAACTTCATATTCTTTTAGTATTCAAAAAGCCTCATTTTAATTTCACAGACTCCATTACTTTTAAATCTGAGCCTTGCCGAAAGCAGGAGTGAGCATACAGGACTGCCATACTCTATTATTTTTCTTTTTTCAGATTATGTTTGAGCACATTGACTAACATGTACTAGCTGACAAAGAAGACGGAATCAAAATTGCAAAGTAAAAGATTAACTTACACCAAACTACAGATCTGCTGATGTAGATCGTTTGTTGAGGGAGCGCAGACATATTTCTGCAGTTGTTACATAAGCTTGATAAGACAGTTTTATGTCTCGGTTTAAAATTTACGACTGAGCGACCTACCGCAATGCAATCCAACACAAGCATGTGTAATTCTAAAGCTAGTAAATTACTGTTTTGTGTCACATCCATGACCCTTATAGCTTTATTCCAGATGGTGAAATATCCAAAACAACATGTATCATGACTCAAGCTTAACCCTTGATGGGACCCTGTCCTTCTAAATAAATTAATATTGAAGCCAGAAGGTTCAAAAATGATCTTTGCTTTTAAGAAAAGTACATTTCATATGCAGTTGCTTGACACTGACAAATTAAAAGTGTTCATTTTTTAGCGTGTCACCAAGAGGGTGGTCATTTTTTCTTGGAGCTGACACACAAATGCCATTCACTTAACAGCTATTCAAATAAATGTAATTAGATCCTGGCATCTAAAAAGAGGGACATCTCACCAAGTAAATCAAACACAAAGAGATGCGCTGCCTCCCTCACTCTTGTATATTCAGATAAAAATAGCATTTGAATGTAGTGACGCCAAAATGCTGGCAAACAGAGAGTGAGAACAGCATGAAACAGATGTCACCCCAGATGGAGAATAAACAGAATCATTTTTGTTACAAGGCCTGCATTTCACTTGTCACTTAATGATTACTATGTTTGTGGGGGCGTAGCAACTCTGAATGTGTGGTCTAGTCTCTGCTGCCCTCTGCATCTGTTTTACACCAAAAATGGCAAATCTTTACGTCGTTTCAATAGCTGACGCCTAATTGAAAAATTATCGGTCCAAATTAATGAAACCTTGTACACTTCTACAGTGTTTTAGGTTAACAGCCCAAATTGACACCAGCTGTTTCACTGAAGCTCTTTATGATTATTTAGCAAAGGATTCACCTCTAATGCCCTTCTCTCTGATTATATGCAGGGAGTTCTGATCAGGCTCTGGCACAAATATGAGACTTTTGAAGCCGTCACCTTGCCACTGCATTCATTATGCATGAGCGTTGATGTTTTGTCCACTTGTGTGAGTATGGAGGAAATGATGGAAGTGGAAGAGAAGTGGAAACAAGGTCTGGCGCTGTCAGCTACCGAGGGACCCCAGGGGAGCTGAGGCATTGATTTACAGTCTGGCAGGAAACTCGCTGTCTTCTGTGCTCTAGGATTGGATGTGTATCTATTTTTTATATACTTAAGCGCTTATAAAAAAAATAAAATAAATAAAAAATACCAGGGGATAATGTATTGCCTTCTGTCTCTGTATTCAATCGCAGGCCTGCGATTTTGTATAATCACTGTGTGATTTAGGACATTTCAAACTTTCTAGCAGATTATAACGTTACTTGTAAACTGAAAGTGTGTCTCAAAACAAAGTGACATTATGATCAACATGTCACTTCTAATGTTTGTCTTGCATGTCATCGCACTGGTATAAGTCAATGTTAAGTCTATATGTAGTCTTGATTTTTAAACCTGATATTTTTCTAGGTTTATACCAAGCAGACCTGACTGGTTCACAGCCTATTTTTTTTTTTTACAATGTTTCCCCCAAAGTTTTCCGTTGCATCAACTACATTTAGCTTTCCCTGGAATTGATGTCGTTCACATGCCAGGTGGGTAGGAGGCAGTGAAACTCCTAATCCAGAGTTGAGTTTGCTTGGATCGAGGTGCATGTTATCTTTTTCTTGTAATCTTTGCATTTTCACTGATGTTGCAAATGCTCCACAAAAAGCAGATTTCACTTTAACACACCAAATAATTTGAAGAGGTTCAGCTGGACCAAGAGAGTATTGATTTCTTGCTGCATGTGGTTGACTCTTTGACTGACATTATCATTTCCAAATGTCCTTGACATAAAATGCTTTACAAAAAATGTATGTCAAGGTTGGCAAAGCTATTTTCAGAGGAGACTGTTTTGGGTGATTTCTTTGACCGTTGTGTGATTCTATATTTAGAACAAGGGTATATATTTTGTACATGAGCAGAAAGATTGTTAACCAAAACGTATTAGAAACCCGATATTTGTCTGGTTGTCATAGCCCTACATGTTCCACCTGATGTAGGTTTGCTTTGGCTCTGACTGTGGGCACAGTCGACATTCAATCTGAACTCTCCCTTCACCTCTGATCTGCTGATTCTGTCTGCACACATTGGGCCATTCAGACTGGGAGGAATAGATTCCAGAGGCTGGTAAACAGACCCGCAGAGAGGCTTTGATATGACAGCTACAGCCATTCTGATATTTTATTTTATTTCAGAGATGGAGCACTCATGGGTTACAACACCCACACATGTACAACATTTTTAGTGTGCAAAGGAATGTTTGAGTGTAGGCGTTTCGCAACTGCAACACACACACAGAAGCACGGAGAGCATATTATTTTCTATTTTCTACGCCCTGGGCCTACGACATACCAGGAGCGACAGAAATCTTGCCAAGTGGGATAAGATCATAAAACTGCAAAGTACTCTCCCTTCATTTTCAGCTAAATGGATAAAATGGTGTCAGCATGTTATTGTGAGCCCCTCAGGATCCAAAATACTGGAAAAGCTATAAACTATAGCAGTTACTCAACAGAAGAAGAAGCCCTGAATCCTTTCCCATCAAGAAAGACTTCCCTCTGAAATAGTGTAGATAATAGAAAACCAAATCCAAGAAAACAAGGCTACAAGCTGGAAAACACACAAGATATTCTATTAAGATGTTTTTTATTATTATTTAAAGATGCTTCTGGCAGTTCAGCAACATAAAACATGATGATCTAAAAAACAAAACAAGAAAAACCCCAAAAACTATTGATCAGAACAGAATAAATGCAGCCAAACCTTAAGCGATTAGCGCTGTACTGGAAATGTGCAAACCAAATAGAGCAAATACTCCTCTTCATGCTTTGGTTCGCAATATGATTTATTACAATTATTTTTTGCTACAATGCTTTTACCATTGATACTTACTCATTTAATTTTGTTACCGAGCGCTTTGTTTTCAGTAGTAGGAGAGATTTTCTATTATTCAGTTTTAATAGTGAGACTCAAGAAATGCCCCGTTTGCTGAAATCTACTTTTACTAAGGATCCTACAATGGGCATAGTTGGCACTTTTCTAGTTATATTTATTATGCAAATTGTTTAACCTGAATAATTCTCAAATCCTAATTTGACACATTAACCCGCAGACTTGTTCTTATCTGAACTTGAGCTACTTTAGGAAGGATAGTTAAATATTTCTTTCTCTAGATGTGAACAAGCTTGCCACTGAAGCTTTAGTTGAAGCAAAGATAGGCTTCAATTACATCATATTCAGGTTGGCTAAACGAGAGTTCATGCTGCACTTTTGAAAGTCTGAAAGTCTCTTATCTTTCTTTCATGTTAAATGAAGTGTTGATAGGATGGATTGAGATCTGTGTTTATAAAATTATAACTAAACCCCTCAACGTTTGTCTTTGCCGAGTGGACTGCTCTGTTCTACTGAATGGAGTCTTTGCAATTTTTAAAAGTATTTATGCAGCTACACTCCATTTTCATAGCAGAGTTGTTTTGTTTTCCCACCACATCCTTTGTTAAATACAATAACTCAAATATCTTTTTAAACAAGAAACCATAAAAAAAAAAAATAGCATGTCTCATTTCACTCAAAGCACCAAACTTCATCTTCACCTCCTATCTCTGCTTTCCTATCATTTCGATTTTTGACAGGGCTGTAGGAAGCTCATAGCAGCAGTCAAGTTTGAATGCCATGCGAACACAATTACGGAGTGCTTGATAGCGGAGCTTGACATTGACGTGTTCTGTGTCCCCGTTATTGAGTCTGAGAGCAGGCAGGAGTGAAAGCTACTGTACCTCACAAAAGGCTCCCCTGAAGGCAACTGCAGGATGGAGATCAGCTGTCTGCGCTCGGCGTGTTGCAGTGTGAGCTGTCATGTTAGCAAGTGCCGATAGGTCCATTTTATGCTAGTTTTTAAAGCTACCACACAGACCTTTCTGTAAAGTAAATCAATATCACTTTAGGCAAAGCTTATCCCCTACTGGACATGTCATGGTCAATGTCTTCTATTTGTTTTACTATGTGGTTGTAATACTGTATTTAACAAGGAGGAAACCTACGGTCCTAAAAACATGATTCCTATCATGTTCCCACTGCATGTTTCTGCTGACTTCCATTAAGGCTTATAACAGGAAATCAGTCTTAATGTTTCCCAATGCTTTTATGCTTTTTTTAATGCTGTTCTAAAGTATAACTGTGAAAATCTATACTTGACTGCAAACATATGATTTTATATGAAGGCTACATTTAACGGAGGAAAAAACACAAAAACAAAATCTGGACAACTATTTTTCTCTCTTGCCCATTATGTTGTATTCCAGGAAAATAATTTGCTGCTTTAACAAACCAGTCTTCTTTTTCTCAATATCATTTTTTTTTTTTTTTTTTTTTTTTTTTTTAGCAGTGGATTTCTGTATTGGATTCAAAAGGGATAACAGCAGCAGAATATTCTGCACCATCTGTGCTTTGAGGTTAGGGTTTGAATAGAGCCGAGTGGCACCTGCTCGCTGGAAAAATATTGCTGCATTCAGAGAAAGCAGTACTCCACCTGCATGCCAATCAGTCTGTCAGACCTCCACCCCCTCCACCTGCATCACCTACAAATGCTTACTCTGTCTCTGTCTTCCTTTCAGCGGATTCTTTCACAGCATTTCCCCTGTAGGTATGGACATGTCTGCCCATCACATCAGCTAAGCACACACTGACAGATCTCTGGAATAGATAGTAATTATTATTTTTTTCTTGTGTGTACTTTGCACTAGGTGTGGGAAGCATGAGTGTGTTTTGTCAGACAGATCATTTTACCTAAACATGGAAATAAACTGACACTGACTCTGTTTAACGTCTGCTCACTCGGGCATGGCTGCCAGCAGTGAGTCACCTTCTCCGTGTGTTTTGCAGGATTATGTTTTCCTGTTACTTACAGTAGCTGACAACTGCAGAAATCACTGGACTGGAAACAAGTAGGAATAAGAGCTGTCCTGTGTTAAGTTTTTAAAACTGTCAACTTACACAAGAAGAGACTTGAATAAAAAAAAAAACAAAAAAAAAACAACATGTTTACCCATATTTAATGATCGCTGCAAAGTTGATCAGTTTAGATGACTTATCATAATGTTGTAAATCCAATTTTTTGATAATCAACCTGAAGGATGAATATTTTGTTTTGCTGGGCTGTCTTTGTCAGTAAAATGAAAGAAGAAGCATGTTGCTGTATATTTCTCTTAAAGTATTTACAAATCTTGAAAAAGGTTAGTTCAATAAAAAGAAAAAATAATGTGAGTGTAACCTGGTGTAAAACTGTTGCCATGTATGTTTCTGTATTGAGAAAAGGCGACTTACAAAGTAAATAAAAATAAAAAATAAAATAAAAATAAAAACTTTACACGAATTTAAAACAAAATTTGATGTGGAGAGGTGGAACACTTACCATAGTTTTAGAACTATGATGGTTAATCAACAATGAGAGTTTGGGAATACATTTAAAGCTGATTTACATGAACAGCCAAGGATGAATTGTGTTTACACCATATCGACAGCAAACAATGAAACCTCCGTCCTTTGCTCTAAAAAATAACATTTGACATTCACGCTTATCAGATAAACCACTTGAGAAGCTGACGTTGTTGAACCTTCCACTGCTGCAGTTAAAAACTCATAAAATCTAATAAAATCTGACTGAATTTGACAAAATCATTCAGAATGACCTGCAGTGAAGGTAGTTCAACTGGGTTAAAGTTCACATCTCAGGAGCATTGGCTTCAAAGCATAATCTTCTCTTTTACTGTTTATAAAAAACTACTTGCCGGAGAAATGTGTATGCATTTCAGAAACACTTTGTGCATGTGAAACGACGGTCTCAAGAAGACGATTGCAAGCATCTCTGTCAGCAGGAGGAGCTCAGTTATGCGCAACAAAAAGCAGAAGCCCGTTCTCCGGGGTATCTTGTCAGATCTGGTTTCTCTGTCATGTCATGACAGTAACAGGTGTCTTACTTCGGGCAAAAATACTGCATGTCTGTCTTCTTTATCTCCCTTTATTTGTCTATTGTCTAAGAGATAAAAGTGAAGCCTTATAGACAATTTGGTACTTGGGCTTTCTCTCGCTCATGCATCCTCTTGCTGGCAGCCTTGCAGGTATGTTTGGCTGCACAGTTTCATCAAAGGGATTAACCACAAGCTGCCACCTGGTTTGGACTCATTCCCAGTTATGCATCCTTGCTGGGCTGGCTGGCCCAAACAGAAGGTCAAGCCCCAGCATACAGGCAGAGTCACGAACACAAAAATATATCACACTAGCATCCGTCCAATATCTTACTTATGCGGCTCATTTACAGGGGGTTAAGTGCTTTTTTCTAAATGCAGAAGGTGTTACACAATATGCCTCCACAGTTTTACTGCCTGTTGGATTGCATCTGTAATATAATCTAGCATGCACTGAAGCCGATATGACATTTCGCAGTGAGGAATGTAGCATTAACATTAAGGATGGATTGTTCCTAAGCAAAAGTTGTGACAGGTATGCGTCATAGTCTCACTCTGCTTAGATTATGAGTCACATTAGTCATAATGCAATGTTTCTGCTTGCCATTTTATCTTTATAAGCCTCCTACCCTTTCCCGTATTGTTGATCTCTCATGCTGGTAGATTGAGACAAAGGAGTCGTTGTGAGATGAGTTTACATCTTAGCAGGATGCTTCTTTCAAAAGAAGTCTCTTTTTTTGTGAAATCAAAATGGGAAGCACATCGTGTCACATGTGTTTCTGTATTAATTGGAATTGGTGTGATTTTTTTAAAAAAAAAAAGCAAATCTACTTTTGCTTCCATTACATAGAACATAAATTAATAGATCAACTTAAAGTATGGTCGATATTTCAATCAAAAATGTACAAAGAAGAGTCTCCTACGCAATATTTATGGCTGTTGGTTTTGAAAAGAGAAGTAAAGTAGGAGAAAAGTTTTTATCGGAATGTTAATTGGAGAATTGGGTGGACAGATTGGCACCCTACACAGAGATGGAAGTTCTCTGCTGCAATGCCAGCAAACCTGTAACTCACCCCAGTGATGAGTGAGTGCCAACATTTTTTAAAATTTAAAACTAAGTAAATTACTTATTTCTTATCTGCTTTGGGAAAAAATAGGTCGGTTGTAATTTGCTTTTGTTTCAATCTTATCTTGCTCTAAACTATGATGAAACGTCCCCTTTAACTTCAACAAAAAGATATGTAACAGAAAATGTGTGTGCATGACCCAAATTGTTTTGCTAAAATTGAACTATTGTCTGGAAATTGAAAAGATGTTTACTTGATTAACAAAAATAAGACTGGACTGGAACACTGGAATCTAGCTTGACGTCTCTGCAGCTCCATCTTTTGTAAAAACAAACTTCCCGTCACATAGGGTGACTTCTGCTGACGATAGTAAAAACGGAGATTTAGCGCTCAGTTCTCTTGTGCCTCGCTGGGAGTGCAGATGAAAGTCTGGAGAAAGGATTGGTGGGAGAGAGTTGTACTCTGAATTTACATATCAGAAATGGAGAGCTGTCAAAACATTTTCTCCAGATTTTCAACACTTCGTGCATCTTCTAAAGTCTGTCACAGATAAATTTTGCTTTGCTGCTTCTATTGTTTCTTTTTGTACACTCACAAATCTCTCACTTCACCTCTCCCACAAATGGCTGAGGCATGAGGACCTGCTGTATACAGTTTTATTCAATAAATTGTGCGTTTTGATGAGTTATTTGCCAGATTTAAAGTATCTTTTGAAAATAAAAAACCTTAAAGGAGGTATTCAACAAGCTTAGAAAAAGTATTTTTCTTGTTCTGAAGTACTATTCTAATTTTAAATATTTCACCATAATAGTTACCTGGACATCAGTAACCAAGTCTATTTAATTTATTGAACTTAGATATTGAAATAAATTATTTTTATGACTGTATGTTGCTTTTAGATGAGAACAAACAGCTCAGGTCAACAAAACTTTAATTATAAACTGATTTAAAAAGGTTTAAGCTACCCTTTTCTAATTCGCCTAATAGTTTTCTAGATTCACCAGGATTGGCTCATGTTGATCTTAACAAGGTGTTTCGACTCTTACTGAGAAATCAATCTGAGTAAAACTGGTGTATCTAAACACAGCTGCTGATTTTATTGCCGCAGTTCTACTTCTCAGAGGGATTGGACTAGATTAGTTGGCACCGGTTGAGCTGAATATCTCAGAAGTAGGAAGAATTGACAGCTGTAAAAATATAAGAGGTGCAGAACGTCTCTGAAATGCAGCAGGTTTTATGGCATATTGATATGATGAAGTGGTTGTTGCTATATAAATGATACCAGCAGCAAGGTCATGAGTTTTAATCAGAGATGGACCATCAAAGAACTGATTAAGATTTTGGTTGATAAAAGTTTTTTTTAATTTTTTTATTTCATGTTAATGCTCAAATATCCACTTCTTTGTTTTGGTCTGTTATTCAAAATCTTAAGGGGGACCTATTGTGCAAATCTCACATTTTGCATGTTTTGGAACTCCAATTGAAGCCCCGCCTCCTAAGCCAAACCCCAAAAAAAACCCAACCGGTTCCCGAAAAAAAAAAAGGTTTTTGTGCCTCGAAAAAAAAAACTGTCAAAAAAAAAAACAAAAAAACTCCAGACTTACAATCTGCAGGTACTGCTCCTCACCTAGCAACACAAGCGGAAACCCTCCAAACAGAGGTGTTTTGTTGTTGGCTTACTATTTAGAAACCGCTGCGTGGTCCTTGTTGTGCAGGAGGTTCCACTTCTTCCGCTTCTGGGTGTGACTCAGGGTCAAACATGTACAGTTGTACAATTGCAAATCTGTTTGCAGACATTTACACATGTATAAAGTCAGAGTGTGATCATTGAGTTGAGGGACGTGGTCAGAAGGAGCTTATGTGAATAAAAGTGACAGAGCCCTGAGAAGTTCAAAATAGGCACAACTCAGCAATTGAAATCTCATTATCTGAAAATGATTTTGTGCAAAAACTTTGAATAAATGTGTTTTGGAACAGGTCCTTTTAAGAAAAATATAATGAAGTTTGTGATTGAAACATGACAAAATGTGGGGAAAACATGCTCTTTTTTTAAAGTGGTGCATTTTTGTGAAGGAACCATTTTTAAGGAAACATTTTTTTCACACCCAGTAGATCTCATTCAAGTATAAAACATATAAAACCAGGATTTTAGTAAACAGTGGGTTTTGCCTCAATGTGCAGCACACTTGTATCTTAATTTCCTTCCATCAGATCAACAGAATGCTTCCAGGCCATTAGCCTAATAATAACTGAAGCATGGTGGAGGCAAACACCACCTGGCAAATGTCACATTCAAGTCAAGCGACAGAGAGGAGGGCTGTGCTTCCATCAACTTAGTCCTAATTGTGTGTGATTGAGTTGTTACAGGCTAATTGTGGAAACTTTAATTTGATCCATCGTGCACAAACTGAGGCATTTCTCTGGAGAAGCATCTCAGCAAGGAAGCATACTTTAGAATTATCCTCTTAATAGCAAATGCATTGAAACAGTACACAGAAATCAGTCCAATTACACTAGAAATGGAGTTTGCTGGACAGATGGGATTTTCTCTTATTTTCCTCGGTGATGTTGGTCAATAAACAATCTGCATAACTTTACCCCATCAATATTTAATGTCTCTGCTAAAGGTCTGCTCTCCTACAGGTCGCAGTCGGTCTGGGCTTCATGTTTGCTACATTGAAATTCGCCACAGATGCACAAAGTCCCAGGGGAAGAGGTTCTCTGAAGTGTGTGTGTATGTCTGTGTGCTTGCCTGCATAATGAATGAAAGAGAAAATGAGTGTTTATGTGCTTAGTGCTTTTATTGTACTTTGTAAGGCGGGTTTTGTTTGTGTGACTTTAGATGTTTTCATACATCAGAGAAAGCGAGGCCCTCTGCGTCTTCCCAAAGCCACCAGAGAAGATTTTCTGCCCCCCCCTACCCCCTTCTCACAAATTGCTTACAGCCTGTTTTATCAGTGGGGAGGAGAAAATTTGGGGCTGAATTTTTAACGACGAAAACAAATGAGCCAACACAGGCACACAATTAGGGGGAAGTCATGGCTATGTGTCGTCTTTAGATGAGCAACATGATGGCCTCTTTACCCCTGGCGGGGGTAAAGCCCTGCCCCAGGAGATGGCTCATTAGGGTCTGGGAAGGGGAGGTGAGGCGGGGGCTGCTCACAGTCAAACCGGGCGTGGTGGGAGCGAGAGAGGGGAGGGAGGGGCCGCTGCCTCTCAAATAGAAGAGAAGATTGGATAAATTCCTCCCTCAACAAGGGCCGTTTTGGTTCTGTGGAGGACATTAGCTCTTGGAGTGACCATAAGTAATCATCAAACAGAAAAGACAGCTGCCATAAGGGCTGCATTAACTCTCTGCAGTAGATTTATTGCTTGGACATATGTAGTATTGATTTTGCACACATTTTCCACAGTCATTGTTTATGCCAGCCCTGTAAAATTTTAGATTTTCATTAAAAAAAAACAAAAAAAAAGAAAAAACTTGTTTAATCAGTTGAATTTGTATGATGATCAACTAGCTCAACGGAAGACAATAAAATGATTATGTAGCTACTATCCAGACATGTTTAAATGCAGTGCAGCATAAATTAATTTCTGGCATAAACGCATGTAAATTCATTAAAAACTGTGCACATTTTTGGATTTGATTAGACCTTTCTCTTTAGTATTATAGAAAAAAAAATCTATTTGTTTTATGTAAAATGAAAGTGAAGCAGAAGCAGTACAAAGACAACCTGTAGATGTTTTATGCGAGTCTGCCGCTGTATGGAAGAAATGATCACAAAAGCCTTTGTTCAGCATGTACTGCGGCTTTGAGCCCACTATGCAGCTGTGCATGTCATGAAAAAGCTGGAAGAGTGCCACCAGATGGCTAAGAGCAGAAGTGAGTCTGATTTTTACACACTTTTTTAATAATAAAGCCATCCTACTTTTACAAAGCAAAAAATAAAATAAAAAATCAGATATGCAGCTTATAATGTTATAAAGTTTTACTGAAAAGAAGAGCAAAGTATTTTTTCAATCATTAGTACATTTAATTATTAATTAATTGCGTCATGGTAGCTGCCAGTTGTGAAATATCCTGATTGTTTAGCTGTGTAACAGAGATTACTCACTAAATGCTATATAATTTATCATTTAGATTTTCCTTTAGTGTGATATTGATTGGTTTATGAACATTAATAGAGTTTTATGTAGCTTACTCACACTGCAAAAGATTACAGTAGGGATATGTTTGTCTTTATGTCTGAAAATAACCAGCCATGTTTTTCATCACTCCTAGCCGAGGGAGAAGCCAAACTCAGACTGATTGGTTTGTTTTCTGTTGCTCTGGCTGAGTTAAACTGCAGCGCTGCATTCAACAAAATTTGCATAGTGGGTATTAAACTGGATGTCACACAAACAAATGCGAACAGCTTTATTTAAGCAGCTAATTGCGAATCAAGTAAGCATTTCTAATCTGTTTAACAAAAAGAAATGGAATTTTCTCAGCTGCTTAATATTCTCAGTTTGGCTAATTGAAAATCTAAGTTATTGCGTACACTGGAGGTTTCAGCGGGAGGTAAAACTAACAGGAGGGCAGAAACCACATAATCAACCATGAGCTAAGAAGCACTATACAACAAGTTTAATTCAAAGCTTGTTTTTAATCATTCTTTAATTCCAGGGGAATATTACCTGAAATTAGACACCACCACAGGAGAGACTTAAATTATGTTATGCTCTTTGCATACTGCTCTCTACAGACTGAAATATAGTCAAAACAACAGATGTACATAGTTTGCTTACTCTAGTTTTGACCTCTAGTTTCCACACTATGACTGACTGTCATTTTTTTTGCCGTGTAACTAAGTATAAAAAATATATGAGTCTAATTTCAGCCAGCAGCTCACACATCATGTGTAAGTGTTGGGTTTCTCTATGCTCCTTTACCTTCACCTGCATTTCATTAGATAGATGTTAAATTATAAGAATAATATGAGGCAAAAAAAAGCAGTTTTAAAACCATGAATTATAAATATGTGTTATAGAAATGACTGATCCATTCCTTGTACAATATTCACTACATTTTATGAAAGCTGATGTGCAGATTAATTAGTTTTCAGGGTTTTCTCCATTAATCTTCTCCTTTTCAAATTTCATTCAATTTCAAGTGCACTGTTGTCAAGTCTTGCGATCTCACAAAGGTATGTTGCCGTTGCATAAAAAGATGGCGAAAAATACCATTATGTCTCGCTATAAAGGTCTATTATCAAACCAGCAGGCTGTACATCCTAACTTTAGTGTCCTGTGGTGTGGTTTCAAGGACACATGCTGCACAGCCAGTTTACGCCTTATACTGCTGCTTCTATTGACCTTGGACAAAATGGCCCGCACCTCTATCAATCACCAGCTGAACCAAGAACAAGAGAAAATGATGCTGGCTAACAACATTATCACAGCACTTGTTCACATCTCATTGATTTGACAAAAGCCATCACTCAGAATTGTCAGCCACATCCTCCTACTGAAGGAAGGGTGGGGAGGCACAAAATATATCATAGTCTCAGTGGCTAAATTTTTAACAAATTAGTCATTTGTAGTAGTTAATAAGCTACCCACAAACCTGAGACAAACAATGAATTATCAGCTGTCAGAGGTGCTCTCCTCGTAGTAATGCTGTTTAATTGCATTGGCTTTTCATTCCATAAAAACATCTGAAATAATGTTTTTCCATAAAAGGACAGAGTTACCAATTGCTCAGTAATGGGAGAGGCAATTGGATGTAATAAAAGTTGCTAGAAGTTACTGTATGACCTCATGTCATTTGCATAATCAACCGTGTGCATTTAATTGTAATGGGGAACCAATGATGCTGTTGCAAAAACAATGAGTAAGTACAAAGCAACCTAAATATGCTTACAACTAGACATAATGTGGATTGGTGATTTTTTTTCTCTAATTCTACAGTTCCTGTCTTCCCCTTTTTCTATTTGGAGTTGGCAAAAGTGACCCTGAGGAGTTGTCTCATCATTTGCCTGGTATAGAGTATAACACCATTCCAAATAAACCTAAAGAAGACAGTTCATAACATGATTCATTTGCTATTTGGACACAGAGAAGTGAACATCTCCTGCTCTAACTGCACCTGGGAGGAACTACTACACGACTTTGAAGGATGAGTTAGGAGCCCAGCCCATTGCTGATTTGAAAAGAGTAAGAATGATGCATTGGTTTAAGTCAGAATCTTAAAGTCTTATATAACATTAGAAAAAATTGCTAAGATTGAGAAAAGTCGCTATTGTTTAAGGAAAGATTTGCAGCTAAGAATGAATAATTGTTAAATATAAAACGGTAAAGTAACTTAAGTCTGCAATACTGAGAGTTACTCAGTGAATAATGCCACAAATGCATTTAGATGTGGACAATCAAAATGTTCTTTTTTGAAAACTGTCTTATCCCATTAGAGAACATTTATAACGAATCGGTCGTACATTTTCAGAGTGAGATTATGTTGCTGCAATGAAAGATTAGGTTGTTTTTAGTAGGCTTTTTAAGCACATTTACCAGATGTGTGTAAAAGGCACTGTATGTATAATAAGAACAGAGTGAAAATATTTTCAATATTTTGATTAATTATTGATTACACTTGAGCCACACCTCCTGTACTCCATCTCTGCCACAAAGGCCACAAGGTTTGGTCTTCGAGCGACAGGGCACGCCTCTGTCCCCTTCAGGATACTGATGTTGCACTATTCATCATCGCCTATTGAGAGAAGGAGAGGGAGTGGATTCGCATACGAAGGTCCCTGGTGGTGGCTCGCTGGACAACCTTCCCGCCCTCTCATCCCCTTTACGGTGTCCCAGGGGAGGTTTCAATTAAACACCCTGAACGTTGGGGACATTTTAATCCCTCTTTCACCTCATTTATCTCTGGAGCCACACCTTTTGTGCCCAGACAGTTAAGAATCTGTGGATAAAACAATTTCTCTGCATGTGTTTTAAGTATACAAAATATTGGAGTTGGTTGGTTGGTGGCAGATGTATTTTTCTGCCATACATAACAGGAAGCATAAACTGACAACGTGTGTGCTGTGAATTTAATAAAAGCCTGCTGCAAAGAGAAATATTTTCTCTCTCACGGACTCATAAGTGAACCTTCCCAAACATTGACCCAACATATGGGATTTTAATGATAATACGTGGAAGTGAAGAAATGCCATAGTCATAGTATGCCACATCTTTTGCCACCATCATGTTATGAAGCTGTTTCGCCCGCAGATATACTCGTGATTTAATAAAGCAGGAGAACTACCTCCTAATTCTTCAACCTCACCTCTAATCAACAGCTAGATCAGTTGTCTCAAACTGCAGTCCTTAGGGAACAATGTCCCCGATCCATCCCACATGACTCAAAAATCTGTATTACCTCCTGAGCATCCAATTACATTTACAGAGTTACCTATTATTTTAGTCAAGTGAGTTTTGTTCAGGTGGTTTTATTAAACATATCTAACAGTGAGGTGGAATAGAGTTGTCTGAGACCTCTGAGCTAAATGGTTGAGACTCTGCAGGGTGTACTAATAGTTTAAGATACTAAGCACATGAAAATGTTGCTTTTGTAATAAATCAAGCAGGCCAGCATTTAGCTTTTTCAAATTTCGCTGGTTACAAGTCCTTTGAAGATTAATAGACGCTTACACATCCGGTTCATGCCAGGAACCAAGTCTAATTAAATGAGCTCTATAATTTATGATGGGAAGAGACGTTGAACATCCAGCTAGAATTGTACCAGAGTCTCCTCAGTTTGCTAACAGACGTTTTCTCCACGTTTTATGAGGATGTATGTATATATTCATGCATGTGCGCAGATTGTTTTGATCTCGTGTGGATTATACTCATTTGAATTCCAGTTTTTAAAACTGTTGAAGTACAGTATCTATATAATCACTTTATTCTAAAAGAAACGACTCAAAAGTATCACTAAAAGTCTGAAATTAATAAAATTCATTACCATGGCAACTGTTTGTAAACTTCTGCTGATGCAAATAATTAAAGGTCACACCCAAGCTACAGTACAGTCCAGTTAACTTTAAACAGATGAAACCTAGCTTTGGAATTCATACAGTTGAATGTATGGTTTTACATTGCTTGTTATTTGCTCTGCATAACTGGATACAATCCTTTGGCTCGATGCGAAACAGCTTGTTAATGGTCAATTGATTAGGGCTTAATGGGAGTATTGATTGAGGTGATCTGGGATGTAAATTTTTCATCCACTGTTCTTTTGTCAGAATAGCTGGCATGTCTGCACAGGTCATGTGTTAAATGTTCACCATTAGTGCTTTACTTTGAGCTCCTCACTCAACTGCCAGTTGAAGCATGAGGAAATTAAGGCCAAAGAAAATTAACCTGAGTAATTTTCATTCTAATCATTTAGTTCCATATCTATCACCTCAGACTTTTTATGATGCTCATTAAGATGAGCTGCGTTAATTTTTCTGCCTTACAGGAGACCTGAGAAATACACTGAAGCTGCTCTTTTTTTCATCAAGCATGTCTGCTCAAATCATTAATTTATGCATCCATTAGGTTTATTTGCACTTTCCAATTCAGAGTCTGATGCAATCTTTATTAATGAGAACTACCTGACTTGGTCCACAAGAATGTGAACATGCAGCAGTAGCAATGATTTAGTTTATTCCTACCACAGTCTCTCTCTCTAACTGCCTTCACATGCCGTTAGAAACCCTTCGAGACAAAGGGACATTCATAATGATGCCATAGTTCAGTTTCAGTTCAATTCCCCACCTTATCATTCTGTCTCCACCACGTATACAGTATTTTCCATCGGTCTCTTTGTCAGACAGGACTATCTAAAGAAAATCAGCGCTGCCCCGGTAAATGATGAGAATGGCCGCGAGGCTGAGAGATTCATCACTCATCACACACTGTTAGGGAAATTTAGGCGTTTAATTTAGTCATTCCAGGCGGTTGATGCAGCCACTGATTCAACGTTGTTAGACTAGAAACTGATGTCTCGTCTGTGACTGATGTGCGGATGGGCTGCAATTTCTCAAGGAGAGCAACGGCCTCTCCTGCTGAAGTTACAGATGTCATGCTGGGGGTTGATCAAACTCTGGTGGTCATGTTGCATTTATATTTAAAAAGTAAAGTGAAAGAAATTACAAGTATCAGTTCCTCTTTTTGATCCATTTGTTATTCGTGTCTCCAGCCTCTGATGCTGAAGGTGATTAATTAGATCAGTCAGTGGTTTTGACAAGCAATTGACTTCGCTTCCAATCCAGCCTGAGCTCCGATCAATGTATCAATGAGATGCACCAGATCAAGCCTGATTGACCCATTGATATGCCACACCCCACAGGAACCAGACGATCCCACACAAATTTTTCAGCCATCCAGCAACACTTACACTTTTACATCTAAGTACGATGTGACTAGCTTCTTTCAGATGACACACAGTTGGTGAATAAAGTCAACCTGTTCGTACTTTAAACTCGATATAAATCCAGTCGTTCTGTGAAGGCCTCAGAGGTTTGCTAGAGGTTATTAGCGAACACGTAGCATCATAATGACAGATCAGATACAGTGTGGGAAAGTCCAAAAGTAGTTTTAGACTACACAAAACAATATTCCAAGCTTTTAACGCCTCACAGGGCACTGTTCTATCCATCATCTGAAATTGTACATTCAAATCGTACGAATGAAAACTTACCAAGACATGAATGTGTACCTAAATTTTGAAGAAAATATCAGTCAGAGAAGCAGTCAAGTGGTCTATGGTAACTTTAATAGAGCTGTAGAGATTCACAGCATTGTCAGGATAATCTGCTGACATGAGAAACTTTAGTTGTGTGACTTATGTGGGAGAGCAACAAGACAAAGGGTTCTTTTTCTAAAAAAAAGTCCAAAGAAGACGGAGATTAAAATACATGGAGCAAAAAAATTATTATTTAAAATATTGATTCAAGGGAATAAACAGAAATGCAAGCTGCACTCATACAGATTTCTATTCATAACACATTTCGAAAACAATGCAGAATTTTCTTTGCCCTTAAACAATTCTCCGCTTTGTGTCACTCTATTACATTCCAACACATCAAAGTTTGTGGCTATAATGTGAGTACAAGTTAAAGTAGCATGAAAACTACCGCGAGGCTCTGTAAACAGCTTCTGTAAGTAACCGACTGCTGTTAACAGCTCCATAGACCATCGCTTTGCATAATCTGATTTATCCCTTTAATGTTTCGGCACGTCGGTGCATTTTTCAGCGATATCATTGTCGTAGCAGAAGAAGTTTCTCCCTGCCAAAACCGAGTTGCTTCAGACTGTGTTGAAGTAATTTAATAGCTGAACAGTAATCAGACAGTCAGACTCCAGTCTCAAAAAAAGGAGACAAATCCATCTTGACATTGCCCAGGGCTTAAGATATGAAGGTGGCTGATCTTCATACTGCCGTTCTACTTGTACCTGGATCTCCATTTTAATGAGCTGATTAGTGGGCAGCTGGCTCAGTGGCTGGTGTGTGCCTGAGTCTGAAGCCTGCTGTGTGTGTGAATGGGCAGCAGACTCTTCTAGCTGACTGCAGGAAGCAAACTCAGTTGTGTGTTTTCCAGAGCTGTCAGAGGAATCCTTTTCTAATCCTCCGCCCCCCTGCTGGGAGCCTGTTGTAGGAGAAGCATCTCATAGAACACATGACATATGAGATAAGAGGGACTCCATGTGATTAGTTCAATTAGAAAAGGCTCACTTTGGGTTATTAGCTTATTGTTGTCATCAATTCATCACTCCTGGTACAATAATTATGCAAAGACTTTAAATGCGCCTTACCATCAGTTGGGTTTCCATGAAACAAGTGTAGCAGTTCATGAAGTGGGAAATATAGACAGGATCTGGCTTTAATGATTTATATTCCCCATCCTCATGGTTGTGTGATTGGGTGAAGTGTGTGTCATTCAGGGGTGTGAATAGAGTCGGATCTCAGGAGGGCTGGAGTGGATGGTGGTTGCATAAGGGGCAATTGGATTTCTGCTGGTAGTCCAGAGAGGGAGAGGAAAAGAAAAGACTTTCCACATGATTTGCCGCGATGCAAATCTAGACGGCTTAGAGAAATCTTCTGCTCCAACTGAAGCACTCTGCTGTTTTGTAGTCGAGTGAAGGTCTGAGCCCTCTTATATTGGATAATCAAGTGCGGCAGCTGCAAGAAATTGCCCATTGGTGACCTTTTGTTTTGCTTTTATTTAAATTTGTAGGTTTAGCTTAGCAGTGGGATCAGATAAGCCGTGCAGTCTGGGAGCGGAACCGCTAGTTGCTCTGCAGTGAGATAAGCATCTTGGAAAAGCTCCAGAGCAGTAAATTATGAGCATGCTTGGTTTTAACTACATACACACTCGATGAACGTGGACGTCATGGAGGTCGAACTTGGGAAATAACCCTTTTATATTCCAGATAAACAGATTTCAGCTCACTGCTTGCTTGGGAGCCACACACAGTGAAATGTATAAACATACAAAGTGGGTGGCAGAATATGAATTTCATCTGTCAGGCAGAAGTATTAATCTTTCTGGAAAAAGAAGGATGGACCTATCAAGATTAGATGGATGAATTTAATTCAGTGGTTGGTCATGCTGATATTCCTTCTAATATGTATAAAAAATACCTTAAGCATTTTACTATTAAGACAAGAAAGAGAAAATTTATGATCTAAAACATGATAAAGGTCTCCTGCACCTTAGTAGTGTCCCCACAAACACCTTGGATTTGACATTCCACCTACAAGTATTATATTTTATAGGATTGATTTAGATGGCTTCAAACTTGAGATATTTTAAAACCCAATCTCACCTGATGTAGCTTCACAAAGAACCAAGCCTGGTTTCATTTAAATTTGTTTGTTGGGGTTTTGCTGGGGGGTTCCATCCTCACCCAGAGGCAGGTTTGTGTTGTTTGGAACAGTGGGTAGGCTGCTCCATACCCCACAGAGGCTTGTGGGGCCTGTGGCCGTATTGTTGGGCCATGTGGGTTACAGTTTTCTGGATGGGTTGTGCTCCTTCGGTCATGTGGGAGATCTCTCGGCGGTGGTTGTTTCTGGGTGTCTGCTGCAGTCGGCTGAGGGGTCTAGCATCGTGTTGATGAGTTCGCTTTCGAGGGAAAGCGAACTCATCAACATCAGATGGCCTGTTGGATCTCGGCCCTTGTCGGTCTTGTGGTTTGTGTGAAGTGTCAGGCCTGTTGTTCCTCAAGAAGCCGTTATGATCTTTTCCTTGTTTACAGATGTTGGACCCTGCAAACAAGGGAAGGATCTCTACGCTCTCACACACTGACACACCCACGCAATGCATATGCTTTTTGCAGGCCTCAGCCACATGATTACATACAGACATTAAAAAGACCCATCTGGATTACAGCTGCTACTTTTATGACAGTGGGATAAGAAGGCACATGTGGTTCATCTCGTACTGTTGGTTTCTTTATTTATTTGTGCATGTGTGCATGGACTGAGATGAATGAGACAAATCAAAGATTGCATGTGGGTTAATAATCTGGTTATGTTTGGATTAGAAATACAGAACGTTTTAAAATAATCCACAATTTTTTTTATTAATATATCAAATACAGAGTGTTAACATTTCTTGGACTAGATGATTATGATATTTGTTTTGTTAGTGAATAGTAGAGGGAAAAAATACTGCCTGATTAATCAATTTTGAAGATTTTACTGATGAGCTCTTAATTATTCTTCCAATCTGAAGTTGAAGTGTTAATCTTGGTGTTGATTCTAAATAAATTAGAAAATCTCGGGAAATAACATTTCTAAAGATTTTTATAAGATAAAGACATCTTCTGTTTCCTCCTTCTGAACATGCAATAGAGATTACTTTCTGGAAAGATAAACTAATAAAGAGATTGGTTGATGAACAATAATACAATTTAATTTAGCCTAATATTGCTCTACTGACTTAATGATGCAGTATTCATAAAAATATATATGATAAATGTCAGATTTAACGTAATATTCTTATTTGTTTCATATAAAAGTGCTGGATTTAGTTAAATTATGTATGCCTGTTTTTGTTGTGGATCACACAAAGAGATACAGAAATACCAGTAGAATCAGAGTATCTTGTTTTGCTCAGAGGGGGATCAGCAGGATCTGATTGATTTGGCTGTACCTGCGACTACTCTGTGTCCCCCTGTGTTTTTACCCTGCATAATATTTTGATGAATGCTGCGTATCCTCAAATCGCTCCACACAACATAAAATCGAATTAAATCACCTGGATACAATCTGTAATTGATTAGAAGCGTCAAGGAGGAGGGGAAGTGTCATTAATAACTAGACGTATTTTACAAAAAGAGATGAATTAAGTGATTCTGTTTCATATTGTGTTTATTTGGTGTATAATGCCGCTCTTTAAGCTGGTCGGAGATATCAGCATGTCACGTTCGAAGCATGAGTCTTGAATGTGATCCGCCGCTGTTTCACCTTGACAAATGCCTTTGTCACGGCTCCCAACAGGCCAGATTCAGACGTTATGTTTTATCGTCGTTGGTTGTTGTGTACCAAACCAGGAGCTGGATTACTAAAGCATTAAATGAAAGCACGGTACTCTCCTCTCCACTTCACAGTGTATGACTTTGTTTCAAATCAATACTGTAAATTACTGAAGGCGTGGGCTGAGGATATGCCAAATGATATTCATTGAAGGGAATCATGTTCCCTTGGGCTGTCAATAAAACAGAGCATGTTCTTTCACTCTACTCCCTGGCAAGCATATTGTGAAAGGGGAAATTTCTACTTTGTTAGATTGTATTTTTCATGAATAACAATTACAGATTTTCATAATTCTTTCCATGTGGTGGTGTAGTGTCTCAGTGATTGATCTTTTTAAATCTGCCTACCCATTCTTGCCATCCGTAAGATTAGCTGACAACGCACCACAACACATAATACATCAGGAAACTAAAAATCAAAAAAAAAAAAAAAAAAATAAAAAGAGTGTCTATTTCAAGCTTTGTACAAGCGGTTTGCATCTGTAAAACTTGTTTTATGCCTTGGTGAACAGGGAGTTGACTAAAATCTCCAAAAGGCAGAAATTAAAATTTAAACCCACAAAGCTAGTTATTTTCAATGAAAATGCTGACTGCTGCTGAGTATTTTTGCAAAAGGTAAAGTGTTTTGTGTTAGTGTTGATTCTATTATATTGAAGGCATGACAATCCAAAGTGCTTAGATAGAGGGAATTAGACTTTCTTTTTCATCTACCAATGCTAAAGAAGTATTTTTAATGAGAAGTAAAAACATCTTTCTGAAACAAAAAGACAACTTACCTTAACAAACAGAAAAAAAAGACAAAACACACAAAACAATATACAAAAGTGCATTAAGTGCATTTCAGAGAGTGAACAAGCCCTTTCAGACACCCAAATATTCATGTTTTTCCAGTCAATATTTGGAATATGCTGCAGAAAAGTAAATCACTGAAGTTTTGTGTAAAATGCTTGTGATATGTGCCATACCATTTTGAGGAAATAATTTTAATATCAACATAATCCTGCACAACAACCATTAGCACTGTGTGTTCTCTCCCCACTCCCCTTCGTCCTGCACCAAAATCCCAGCATCTCAGTGGACATGACTGTGAAACTCCTGAAGTTTGCAGATAACACTACTGTTATTTGTCTGATTCAGGACAATGACGAGTCTCCATATAGACAGGAGATAAATCAGCTGATTCACTGCAGTGAGAACCACCTGGAGCTTAACCTGCTCATGACAGTAAACACAGTGGAAAATGTTTGTGCACTTTTATTGTGTAATATTGTTAGAAGCAATACATGGTGAAATATTATTGAAATAAATAAGAAAAACAGAACAAGAAAACACTTACACTTACTTTGGTTTAGATGACTGAGCGGTAGCGGAAGTGCAAGAGGCTATTTTCTTAAAGGATAAATCCCTTTACTAAGACTTCTGTGCTCTCACTCCTGAGGCATTTTTTTTTAACTGGGTCCATCATCCAGCAGTATGGCCACATATTTCAGGAGCTCTTGCAGCCTTCACATCAGCTCTTTAAAACTGCTCAGGGCTTGTGTTACTGGGTTTAAAGTTAAGAAGAAATTGGTTCATCGACATATGCTTATCCTTAAACGACATGATAATGTGCCGTAGCATTTTTATTATAGAGAGTCAGATTAGTTTAGTGGTCATTGGTGAATTCAGGAGAGGACTGAAAAAGTTATTGGACATCTACTGTGAATTTCACAGTGTGATAACGTTAAGTAATAATGTAATTTTGTCATTCTATTTACACAAATCTCCATCTTTCTTTTGTGATAAAAGTGGGCTGCTTCCTTCCTTCTTTCTTTTCTTTCTTTCTTTTGCAGAAGTCTAGCAGTTTCAAAACCATAACTCTTTAAAATCATTTTAAACCATTCTATCACACACTGGCCAATTTCCACCTCTAATTGGAATAATTTTGACACACCGTGCCAACCTGTTCCA
>NW_006799993.1:502472-569546 GCF_000485575.1 Poecilia formosa
AACAAAATGTATATTAAATAAATCTCTCAAAGCATCGTCATTTACCTTCCATTGATATTTTCAATCCTTTTCTTCAGTTTTCGTCACTTTCTACATCCTGCAGTAGATAATTTCTTGGATTTTATCTGCACTCATCTGGAGTTAATCCACTCTGACAGTTTAATGGGTATAGAGTCTGAGAGAGGTCTGAAATCTATAGCGAGCTGACTAACAGATAAGCACAAGAAAAAGAGAAACAGAACTGGGGATAGTGTGTCTGAAATGTGTGACTTGTCAATTTATTGTGTGCGCTGGCTGTGAAACTTTAACAAAGAACAAACACAATGGACAAGAAACTTAGAGCAATGCTCTATCAGGATCCACAACATTTTAAGAGAAGAAACATAATCTTTACCAGTGATATATATATATTTTTAATTCTTGGTTCTTGCATTCAATCTCTGTCTGATTTTCATTTTCATGGTTCATCCCTAAGCTAAGGAAGCACCAGATCAGAATGTCTTACTAAATCTTAGATTATCTCATTTATATCAAGCTGTACAACTTTATATCTGCAAAACAAACATAAGTAATGTTTACAATATAGAATTTTAAAAGATGCTGCCGCAGGTTTCCTTAAATGTCAACCCAGTTCTATAAAATGCTTTTTGTGCCAGTGTAACTCAGAAAAGGCGAGGAATAATATAATATTTCTTTGCAAGGTAATTTAGTCTTGACTAATCCCACAAAAACCAAATAGAAACTGACCATGAATGTAAAAAGTTTGATGAAACATCAATGTTTTGAGGAATTTAGATAATATTCTCCCACAGAAACTTTCTTTAGTCCAAATAATGAATACTAACACCATCAGGCCAACACCTGGATCTAACTTCAGTTATGCTGCATGTGCAGATAAGCAGGATATATGAGGTTAATAACCTACTGAACATAAATGAAGCTGTGATGTGATTATTCCAGGCAGACATTTAGACTTGAAACCCAACTGTTTACTTCATACATCCACGCTTTTTGCTGTGTGTCAAAATGTTTCCATGTAGTCTTGCTTAAGAATCTGTTGAACTTTGCGGACAGCTTTTTCCTGCTGGAGAGTGCTTCTTACTTCTCATTGAGAGAATACACCTGCATCATACATAAACAGCTACTATTTTATTCCTTGATTATTGCTGGAAGTCCATATTGCTGATTAAAAAAAAACATTTCTTTTAATGAAGGGCTCAATTTATTTCCTTTAAAACGGAAGAATTGGAATAAATGTGTTCCAAAAACAAACCACACAACTTGTACAGCAATTGAAAAATGTTGGTATTTTTCTTCACTGCAACATTCCACTGTTTAAAATATAAAACACATCTCCCCAATTGAGGCTTCGGCGTCCTTTACTCTGGCAACCGTAAAAAAAATTTAGTGAAAATGCCATGAAATTAAATCCACGTATGCATAAGTCATTAACAGTACACATATTCTTTAAACCTATAGGTTTGTTAGAGAACATCCATGAACAAAGAGCACCAGGAAAATAAATGTAGACAACAGATATTGAGAAGTTTGAAGCTGGATAAAGATACAAATCAATATCACAAATCTTGATCCTCAGCGTACCTTAAAACAAAACAACTATCAAGATGCTTATTTTTAGCAGGACCAGAGAAACTGGTCACAGTTTAAGGGAAGATGGATGAAGGGAGAATTAGGGCAGAGCTTGACCAACCAGCAGGACAACAGTCCTACACATACAGCTAGAGATACAATGCAGAAAAGCCTAGTTAAAGTCCAGTCGTACGTCATATTGAGAATCTGTCATGCGACTTTAAAGCTTATGTTCCCGTATGCTTTATAAAGTTAGCTGAGCTTGAGGTATTTTGCAACAAATGAACGTCTAGGTGTACATTCTGGTAAAGTGATAGGCCAGAAAATTTGCAGCTGAAATGGCAAAAAACAGTGTGTCATACTGACTTAGTGAGTTCATATAAATCAACACAACACTTTTCAGATTTTCCTTTCACTTCAAAGATCCAAATGAAATGCAGTAGAAACCTATGAAGACTGTGATTGTAAAAATGCGACAAACTTGAATGGCTGAGTTCTGGCGAAATACAACTCCACACAATTCTGCCAAACATGAAGATGTGCACAAAGGTCTCTTCAGACAACCGAGTTCCCCAGCCAATTGAATGTTTTAGCAGATACCCTATTGTGTCTGCAGTGCACAGAGTTTCAATTTTGCGCATTTTAAATATAAAGATCTTTAATTATTTGAGTGAATATGCTATTTAAAGATTAACATCATCAGTTTTCCCATGGTTTTCTAACAATGCAGCCCCTCTGCTGACTTCTTTGGTCTTCATGTCAGACAGGACATGCTTAGCATCATCTCCTGCTGATTTCACAGTGAAGCCATTAGATTTAATTTGGTTTTTGTAAATGATGCAATGGTAATCCTTCTTCAATTCATGGAAGCCTTCCTTTTAATTACTGTTAATTACAATTTGCATAAAGCTCTTTAGGCAAACTGCTCCTAAAGCGGCTGTAATAATTATACATGTAAATGAATGGTAAGCTGATAAAGGTCTTAGTTGGTTCAATAAAGGATTTATTTTTAAAAGCTGTTTGATAAGAAAAAGTCAGATATGGAGAAAAGCAAACCAAATGTGCTATGATTCAGAAAAGAATCAATGTGAGAAAAGTGTTTGCTATTATTATTATTATTATTATTATTATTATTATTATTATTGCTATGCCATGCAACACGAGCATTATTGTAATTTCACATGTACTAAAATTGACACAGAAACATAACTGTGCTTTTCTTGTGCAAAGTTTAAGTAAATTAATATCCTACCAGATGTAGAAGATCATACAACAAGCAGCAGAGGGGTTTGGTTAAGAAGTCACAGTCTAATCCTTAGTCAGTAATGTTCACCCATCAGTTTGCATTCAGTCTCCTTGGTAACCAAATCTGGCTTTTGGGATTTGTTGATGTCTGCCCCTTTCATTATGGCATTAAGACATTTGCCACAACATCAGAATAACTCACAGACCCACTGCTTTCTTGTCTACATGGAAAAATGTTAGCTGGATTCAAGGATGTTGGTAAAGAGTCATCAAGAAAAGAGCCGCAGCTGTAAAAAAAAAAAAAAGTCATCCTGTTATGTGTGAGATGAAAAAAAGTGGAAGAAATTAGTGGTGTTGTGCTCCAAGCTGTGCTTTGATGAGGGATCTGCTGTCCAACATCCATCTGGAATCACATAACTTCCCTTACAGCCATTCAGTCACAACCATGTTCTGGTGTGTTTGTAAACGTGACACATTTCATAGCATAACTTTGAAGCTTTAATGTGACAGACTAAAAATCTAATGAAATGTGACAAATGACAAAAAAGAAGAGAACATTTTAGTATGACTCAAGTAAAATTACAATTTTATAGATTCATATTTAAATGCGAGAAGTGACATTCTGTATCATTGTGCTAGGAACTCTGATCTTTTCCTCTATCTGAACTTTTCTCAGCCAAGTTCCTACTTTTCTATGGTTTCAGACATTATGTCAAAGTTTCCTCACTTCCTCTATCTGTCACCTCCACCTTTACTAAATGGCACAATTAGGGTGATCATTATTGCAGGCTGAAAACAAACCTGAGACGTGTCTTTAACGACCCAATCAGCAGCTCTAATAGGCGATAGGTTTCGGTCATGTTTTTGTTGGCCATGTGTCTTTGCCAAACGCTGCAGTTTAAAAGGTAGCACTAAATAAATTGGACTCCACTGAGATAACCATGACTGAAAACTGAAATCGCATTTGATGGCAGTCATTAGCTTTGCTCTCAGGCCAAATACATCATGCTGTCACTATTTTGGCCCACAGAACCTATTAGATGCCATTAGTGGGAGCAATTGAAGGCAGCAAATTACCCTTGTGCTGTGCACATTTCTACATTAGTGTTTTAAATTTGTTTGTTTTGACAGAGATTTTGAAGTCTGTATATCAGATGTGGGTATTTACCGTTTTATACTATGTCATATGTTTGCAGTACAGAACATCTAGCATCTAGTTTGAATAATATAATCATTTTATTCTCTTTGATTTTTGACCTTCGTTGAGCAGAATTATTCATGTTCGCTTTATGAAGCTTTTTAAAGTAGCTGCAGATGTGAATGGGTTGTCTTAATTCACAGTTTATGTTAAAACTGTGCACCCATGAGCAATATGGGTCAAATATGCAACATTTAAAAGCTTAGTGAAAGAAAATATATTTACAATTTACACTGTTACTTATTTCTTTTAAAAAGCTGTGGTTTTTGGTAAATATTATTAAACCAAATAGAAACGAAAAGATCCTCGATTAGAAATAAATGCCCTCCACATAAAACAAGGTAATATTCACAGTATTTTTAGTGAGTTTTCATACGCTTTGAATATCTTCTGTTACTGCTTCAGGGTAACATAGTGACTGCAGAGATCCACGGCTCAGGTAGGGAAATCCGCTGAAAGGATAACGTTCACTTCTGTGTGTGTAAAGGAAAGTTAACGCCCTTAACGGACCATCCGTATGATGAAACATGGTTGTGGCAGCATTGTGCTGTGAGGATGCTTTTTGTCAGCAGGGCAGTCAAGCTTGTTGATGGGGAAAATGAAAGGAGCTAACACAGGGAAATCTTGGAAGAAAACCTTTTCGAGGCAGCAGGTGGCTTCACCTGCTCTGGAGAGTTTTTCCTTGAGTTGTAAGATGCTTCACGGTCAGATTTTAATCCAAAAAGTATTTTGAAGACCGGGTATCGTTTTTCTTTCACTTCACAGTGATGCTACTTTCAGTCATAGTGTAGTGTTGTATCTTAGCAGAATGTAGTGAAGTTTGTGGGTTTAAAATGAGAAAGCTTCATACATTTGTTAGGCACATGTTTAAACATGTACATGTGCACATATGCTGTCCTGTAATTTTTACTTTGAAATCTAGATGATGATTGATTGACGATTCTACTCTAAACAGAGTGAACTCAGTACCTAACTGCATGCCAGGATAGTACATTTTTAAACCCTTCTGAGAATCCTCCTTCGTTCTCAGTCGATCTCTGACAGGGCTGATAAGCACACACATCGTACACAGATCCTCTGTGGGGCTGTTGTGGGTTTCTGACCCTCTTTGGCCCCCACGTCCCTCTCCGCTGTTTGTGATGGCTTAGTGACAACGCCTGTCAGGGGAGGAGTCTACGACCTTTGCTTAACTAATGGGTCCTTCATCATCCCCCTGTGCCAGTAGCATGCGCCTGGTGTTTATTGCTCTTTATTTTAAATTAAATCACAGCAGTGCCCATCCATCATGGTCTTCCATGACCTTTACTGGAGGTGATCATTTGGCCCTGAAGAAGTCAGGGTAAGGCTTTAAAGGCAACCTCTGGACCAGAAGACACTGTTTCAATAAACCATGTCGGCTTCATAACATCTCACAAATGAGACATGAAAAATATTTTATGATATAAGTTGTAAGTAATTTAGATAAAAACTCTGCATAAACATCTAAGCAACGTCACAGATAAATAGGTTTGTCCGCAGGTCACACTCGTCTTTGCTGACTGTATCCATGCTGTTAAAACAAAATGAATGAGTAATGAATTCATGCAGCTGCCGGTTTTAATCACAAGTCTCACTGCATCATAACTTGAAGACGTTTATTGTTCTGATTTTAAATCTTTTTTTTTCCAGCAAATCATCTTTTTGCTTTGTTTCTGTCAGTAAGGTTAATAAATTATTGTTTTGGTGAGGTTTTTTTTTTTTTTTTTTTTAATCACCCGCAAGTAATGGCACCCCTATTAAACAGACACTGACAGACAGTGATGGTGTATTATTTAGGGAGAAAAGATCAAGAATATATCTCTGTTTGTTCTATTATGGTAATAGAGTAAAGCAGCCAACGGTGTGAGGTAAGCAATTGTTTTAAGAGTGCTGTATGCCAATGGTAAAAGTCACGTTTTAACATTGCATGAAGCCCAGTGAAGACAGGAATGCTGATCGCTGCTGTACTCCAGTTTCCCTGCTGTCTCTCACAGTGCTCTCCAGAGATCAGCCTCCCCACATCCCTCTGGCTCTGCTGTGATAAAAGATCTGCTCTGGGGGAAGAGTTCCCCAGTAGCTGAAAGGATCAGTCCTCTAGGCTCCCTTAGATAAAAAAATAAAGTTGAAAAGTAACAAAAGAGTCTTTTTTTTCCCCATTTACTTCAGCAAGAAGTCAGTTTTACCCTATGAATCATATTCGTCTTTACGGTGCCTCACAGGCCTGTGGTTCAGCACAGGATGGTAGTGGAAATAACTGATGTAATTATATCTAAGTGAGAGCAGCGTACAATCAGAAGGCACCATTTAATGTTTTTGACTTTCATACCTTTGATTTTTTATTTTTTTTATTTTTTTTGTAGCCTTAAATAAGATTCCATTTTTCTGTCTGCAAATGATCCCAGTTAGTGATGTTTTGCTCAATCTCTTTTGAGCTCATGTTACTTTTGTGCATTGTAAAAGCAGCATTCAGCAGAGGAGAGTGCTTTTATGGCATCTTTTTTAATGGATCTCAAAGAAAAGAGACAAATTACAGTATACCCTTTGAGTGGTTTAATGTTGAACTGGAGCTCACAATTATACCTGTGTGATGCAGAGATGTCAGCACTAAAGGCCCATTCGGCTTTTTAAGGGTTGGCTTTTTTTTTTAGAATGTTCTGAGATATTATCTCTGTAAAATGGAAAATATACAATGATTACCATGATAATTATTGGCAGAAAAGCTGTGCATTTCCTCCAATAATTTATCTGACTGCAGTTTTATTTTAAGTGGTTTAATCTCAGGTTTGTGAAGGTACAGTTCTGCTGCGAGGGAAACCATGGTGTAGTTCTGAGTTCTGGGTCTGCCCTGGTATATCTGCCACCAAAAGGAAGATGTCCATGAAACAATCAGAAGGCATCTTATAAATAAATATATTTAGAGTAAAATCCTGGCCTGATGTTTCAGCAGAAAGCATGTTTTAATTCAGATGCGTCTTATAAGATTTATGCATTTTGCTGAGATCTAAAAATATGAATTGTCTAAAGAAAAGAAGCTTTGGTCGTAATTAAATTGACTGTGGCCGCAAAAACTTTATATGTAGTGTAAAGATACATTTTAAGAAATCACAACATATATCTCTACTAATGTCTGGAGAAAAATAATTTAATCTTGCACACCTGTGCTGTGACTTTTTATTCAAAATATAACGCATGAATACGAACAACTAAAACCTCTGCCTTGAACTGCCATTTTGTGGAAGACGGAAACTCAAGAGGAAAAATCTCACCAACTCAACTTTGAACTATCTGCAATAAGCAGCTGGAAAACAATGGAAGGGGGAAATACGCGAGGCTGCAAAAGTGTCCATTTGCTGTAAGATGTTACAGTCATAAGATGCTTATGAGTCTCAACACGAACAAATGTGTCCAGAGCAGTAGACTTAATTTGTTGTCTATATGCCAGTCCACCCAATCCTCCACATACATGTGATAATAGGAAAAAGCTGGCATCTGTTGACAGCCAGAGTCGTCGTTGCCTGTCTGAATTACGATATAATGAGGTCTTTAACTGGAAATTTTCTCAGGCTGTGATTTGGGGTTAAGGCCTTAAGATACAAGCCTCAGATGCAGTTAATAAATTCCTAAATTTTAAAGGTGAGTGTTGTGTTTGTTCACAGCACTAAAATTAATAGCCTTTGAGACATGCTCTGCAAAACATAAGGAGATGTTTATGGTTTTTTACCAGTATTTCAATTCAGCTTTTATCTGAGGTAGCTTTTAGTGGTTTTCCTGTTAAAGTCTGGCCTTCTACAAAGCAAAGTTAAGGCCCTTTTAACAGTGTGTTGTAATAGTTCTGCTAAAAGCTAAATATTCAGTGTCCTTTCCTCATGAGCTCATATGCTTTTTACTACTAATTTGCTTTTCGTTTTAAAAGGACGTTTGAAATTGCTTTATGTTTACAAGCCCATAGGTCAGTGGCTGCAAGGTCAGATGTATTGTGGAAAATTGAGACTAATGAATAGGTGGAGTAGAGTAGAAAGCGTCTCCACTATATGTCCGTTTATGAGATCCAGCAGCTCTGGAGTTAATGAGGGCGAATACAAGACTTCATTTCACTTTTAAACTGCTCTGCTCAGCTCTTAGATAACCATGTTATGAACCATGGTGCACAAAAAATAGCTCCTGTCTTTTGAATTTAAAGTAAATCTTACTTTTTTGTTTCAAATTGGTTGCGCTACTTGCAAATCTATTTGTTTTAACTTCAGTTGTTTTCTTTCTGTGTGCTGAGATTGGCTCGTTGTGCAGATGATTGATGTTACACTAATACATAAAAAATGCCCTGAGTAGGGATCCTTTTTATCTATGCAGGATAAAAATGCATTTTATTGTAAATTTGAATAAGCAGCTTTGTCTTCATTCAGAACTGGTTTGTTGTTACAATGATGTATATCACACACAGGCACATGTCAATATATTAGAGTCTTTTTAAATATCGTATTTCAGTTATTAAATTCAAAAAGGGACACTTTTTGAAGTGTGAATCATATACATTTATTGCAGTGACAAATTTCAGGCATGTTAATTTTTATGACTATGGCTTGCAGCTAATACTAACCTCAGAAAATTGGAATGTAGCATAAAACCAATTAAACAGATTTACAATACAGAACCAATGTCATGGTTATGATCCTTGGAGTTTGACATTTAGTCTTGTCTGAGTTCTTATGTTTTAAAATTTCCCTCAGGTCTCCTATAGGCCTTTTTGCATTCTTCACTTCACTTTGCCGTGCATTTACATGTTTAAATTCACAAGATCCTTTTCAAAGTAATCACCTCACTGCAGTTTTAATGCTCCTTTATTTAGCCAGTTGCCTGCAGAGTATTTCTTTGCAGCTAGAACTCGTGTCTTTTTGATGTATTGCTCAATGGTTGCCCCATTGCTGTACGTTTTATTTCCCTTTCACAATATCTTCTAAGTCGTGATTTTGCCTTTGGGTTGTTAGAATCAACAAAACATAACAAAATGGCCTACATACAATTCTGATCAGACAGACATCCAGCAGATACTCCACAAGGCGGGTACTTTCCAGAGGGTAACTGTCAAAGACACTTGTTCACAAAACATTATTACTTGGGCTTTCTTAACACCTCAACATAGCCAAAGACTGATCACCTCTATGCCATAATGCAGTGATCCAGTAATTCGTGCAAGAGGAACCCCAACTAAGTATTAAGTGCATATTCTGACAGTACATAGACATAATTTTCAATGGGTTATCATTTCCATTTCTAAAATTCATTTTTATTTGTCTAATGCAATATTCAAATTTTCTGATCAACTAAGTTTTTGTGCTAAATGTAAGTCACAATCATCAGAATTAACAGATATAAACACTTGTTTATTGTTTATAAAATAAGTTTAACATTTTGAGTTGTGCCACTGAAATGGATCAACTTCAGTGATATTGAGATGCACCTGCAAGGAACTGATTTTCATTCCTGATAAAGATTGCTTTGGATAAAGAGACGTTTGAGCAGATCTGATAAATAATGAAACCTCTGCTACAATGATCCCCAAAGCTTATGGGGGATGTCCACCCCTCTGCTGAGATAATCACCCCCACCACTGAGCTGGCATGTCTGTGTGGATGAAATGGACTGATAGCTGTCTGCGCTTATCTGACAGGGTTTGATCCACTGGGAAAGATTTAGCTGTATTGGGAAAACGCATCCCAGTGAAGAATGACTATAACTCTCTGTTCAGTATTTTGTGGTGGAGCCTGCGGTGCAGATAGAAGACACTGAACTATAAATATGAAAAAAAGCTGTAGAAAGTACAAACAGGAGCAAAGATGGCCGTACAGGTCTATAAAGACAAGTGGGGATGTATGTTCTTTGTCCTTAAGGCTGTATCTGTCTCCTCTATCAGCACTTTGCTCTGTCTTACTATAATGGACTTGCCTGAGATTTAAACCTCAGGTCAACACCCCATTCTCCAACTCATCAGGATACAGGATATTGAAAGAGATACACGAAAGAAAGAGCTGAAGGATAGCGGGCTTTGTTGGCTGTGGATCTGCCAGGCACAGACATGCAATATTCCAGTTGGAGATGTATTGTCCTTTGACTGATGATGATGCTTAACTGTATGCTATGCATGGCGATCTTATCTGCTGTACTGCAAGGATGCCATTGTCAAATGATAAAGCAGGACTTTAAAGTCTGTTGAATGTGCTGCAATGTAACATAAACTGCTTCCTGATTCACATCACATACCTCCTACAATACTAGGTAGCGTGTAGAGAACATGTCATTCAAATATGTTGAATCCATAGTTCTTCTGTAAAATTGCAATTTCACCAAAATGTTTCATATGTAGCCACTTCCAGCTATAAGGGGCTGTCTCTGATAGCTGATAGATAAGCGCTAGCGCCAAGGCTGGATTGCGATCTTGTCTCATCTATCTGTTTATATATTTCATTGCCATGATTTTTATTAAATTATTGTGTGAACAAGCTTATTCACTTGTGATTTTAATTTCATTTTCTCTATAATGGAAATACTACAATTGCAAAATTGTATTTTCCAACATTAGCAGAATGACGACAAAGATTTGAGGACATTTGTAATGAAATCACAGCTATTAACTCGTGATTCTGCAAATGTGCATGACTCATAGTGGCTCAGTACACCTTCGTAGCACACTTCAGGTTTTTTTTTTTTTAAATGTTTTATTCTTGTTATACTTCACAATTTTGTACAACTTAGTGTCGATCTTTTCCGAAAACGACGCTGATGTTTGTAACTTGGCAGAATGTGAAAATGTTTAAGGGATATAACTCATTTTGTCAGAAACTGCATATAAGAACTGGTTTATTTCCTGTCATAATATGGATTAAGATGTCAAACTGTACTCATTGCAGAAAAGCTTTTAATAGAGCTATAATTTACACAGTGGCAGTCATGCAGGAAAAGCCTTCATGGGCTAGCCTGTCGTGTTGTTCCTGGCCCATGTTTTGTAAGATAAACATACTCAGACTTATTGTTACTGCCCATGCCCTTCAGCCCAATGAACCTTTTGACAAAGGACTTGGAGATGGGTTGGTATCAGGACAAGGATGTTGAATAATTTGTATGTTGAGCGTGTCCTCAGGAGAAACATAAGAAACGCTCCCACATATCTGATCTGGCACTGGCCAAATGTCTTTCACCGATTCAGGAAAACAGTAGACACAGTGTGGAGAAAGAAGAGGTTAAAAGGTGAAAATGGTTTCTTCTGGGACAATCGTTTCTTGATTTGAATGTCCAGTTTTGTTTATTTATCATAAAAATGCAGGTGCTGTGTTGCCCTAAAAAAAACAAAACAATCCTGCTTAATCTTAGCTGAAGGATTTCAAACAAAATGCATGGAATTTACCTTGATTTAACCTTGCAGTGAATACAATGAGTGTGTAATCTTGTGATGTCCCATGTGTCTCCTCTCCCTCTGCGCAGCCATCTGAACATGTGGAGCTTGAAGCAAATAAAGTGTTTATTCTATGGATCACAGCACAGAGATATCTCCCCCTGCAGAGGCTTTAAAACCTGAACAACATGGTGCTGGAGCAGGCTTTTACACTTAGTCGTGTAATGACTGCAAATAAAAAAAGAGACTTCCTGATGAAGTAATGCGGAGTACTTCAGTGTCATTAGAGTCAGTGATGTGCTTTTAGGAGGCTCTGTTTCTTAGCACACCAGCCGGTACAATATGCCTGTCCCATGACATGTGTTTATGCCATACTTCCTATGTATAAAATATGTAAAGAAAACAATAGCTTAAAACTGAAAAAAAAAAAATTGCAGAAGGAGGAATGAATTAAAATAGACCTGGTGTGCTGGAAGATTGAGATGACTAGATTAAAAACATAAAAGAGTAACTCCAAAAGTGGAGTTTAAGAAGCTAAAGCACAAGAAGAAAATTACAAAGGAATTCTAAACAACGTTCTGACATTATTTTCAACCTGAGACTGATTTATTTTAAAGTCTATCCGTCACGTTACATAGATGTATTCATGGCTGTAGGTGACCAAGACTTTAGGGTTACGTTGTTTCCATTCACAGCAAATGGAGCCAGCCCAAGCGGTTGCAATAAAGTGTTATATGGTTGTCTGCAGAAAGCTGTGCACACTCCTAATAAATATAGCATTTACATCATCATAGACCTCACCACACCCCCGTAGCATAAATCACATTATCTGCTGTCAACTGTAAAGGTTCTGGTGTGCACATCAGTTTTGTCTCAAATAGCTGATCTTCCTATGTGAAAACTGCATCTTTTGTTTTTAAAAATCAAATTATAAAATTCACTCTATTTTGTCATTTGAGACAAAGAGGCTTGCTAATCCTATTAGACTGTCAAATTTTAAATGTTGTTTATTGTTGGGCTTTGATCTCAGCTGGACTAAACATTTGTGACACCAGGTCTATATTAACTCAGTTACACCAATTCTGTCAGGAGGAAAGGGCCAAACTATTGTGAAAAGCTTGTTAAAGGAAACAAAAATCTTTGTTTAAGTTCACAGTTTTATAAAGTAATTTTACCAAGAAAGAACTTAAACTTCTGAATCTAAGGAGTTAAAAAAAACCCAAACAAAACAAAAAAACATTCTACACAACTCTCATTGTTCTGTCATTTGACATACATAACTTATTTTTGGTAGTCTTCACTGACAAAACAGGAAAAGGTTTATGTTGATTTGTCAGAAGAGAAAAGGGAAATGTCTGATACAATCCATGTGAATATCTTGGAATTTTTTGATTATTAGTGTTAATCAAAAAAATGATCCTAAAAAATAAAATTTTCAAGATGCATTTACAAATTTGCCTTTATTTGTCATGTAGATTGCTTAATTGACATAAAAAATGCCTTTCTGTACCAGTTTTGCTTTTTGAGTATTTATATAATTTATGTTACTGTCCTCCTTCTAAACCATCAATGTTGCATTTTTACCAACTGTATTATAGATATCTTTTTTCAGTTTCAGAAGCCTGTCTAGAATGCAGACAGTGAGCTGTTACCAGCTGCTCCACCGAAAGCTAAAACTAGTCTGAACCAGACTGCAGGGAGAGCGTTCTGCCACCGTTTCTGGGACTGTAATAATTGGGCAGGGATTTCTTCTTCCCAGGCTGAGCATGGGGCTAGCTGTGCATGCTAATAACCTGGGCAATTAGCCCGTCAAAACAGATTTAAAAAGACCTGGTGTGCAATAACCCAGTGGACAAAGACTCAAAAATATACGGAAAACCTTGAAGGATGCACAGTAGGCTGAGCTATAAAGGCTCACTCAAGGCCTGAAGCATGTCTGTGAGCTATAGGAGGGCCTCTTATCTGTTTCGTGAGATGGGATCGTCTTCCGAAGGACAAGCACAGCCACATATCTGACTGGCAACAAGACAGGAGATCCCCTGCTGGAGAGCAGTGAGCCAAACTGCTCCCCTACGATTGGCTCGTTCTCGGTCCTCAGGGTGTAATTAGTAGAAGGGTCAGAGAAGGTCCAGCAAGGCCTGTTGCACCAGTGTGCCACAAATGACCTATCATTTAACAATAATGGCATGTCTGCTGGTGGGGCTATGATGACAGGCAGCCAGCAGTCATCATCATCTCCATCACACACGAGACAATTGTGGCAATAAATGGTTGTTGAACTTTAGTGGCTGCTGACAAAAAAAAAAAAAAAAATAGGGCTTTTATGATCCGGAAGAACCTAAACCCCTAAAGAAAGATGTATAGATCTATTTTTCAGATTGTGTCATTAAATCTTTTCTCTTAGTGCCGTCTTTATAAATTCTGTGCATGTTGATTCAAACACAGATGGGATTGAAGGCTCGACAAAGGGATGTGTGGACTCCTGCCCTGCAGCTGCTGCATGCACATAAACCATAATTGGAAAGTGTTTATGCGCAGTTGACATTTAGATATTTGAACAGGCTTTCCAGTATCTTCGGAGTGAAGTGGTGAAGCTCCTTTATTTGATTGTGACATTTTCGCAACATGTGCCACAGCACAATCCTGTGTGGAGTTTGCTGATTATAATTTCAGTATTCTTATTTTGAGCAGAGACACTCTTTCCTCATTTGTCAAACACTGTTTACAATTGTTTAATATTTTATTTTTTCCAGTCGTATAGTTAAGTCTGAATAATGCATGTTTTAGCACCGCCGCAGTGTGAAAATATAGATACCACGGTTTGCGCTCCAAAGCTTGTGAGGTTTAAAGTAAACTTCTGCACATTCAGAAATGATGACAGTCCACAGAGGGTTCACAAGTACAAAAGTTCAGGGAAAGGGCAAAGCAGTACTGCCAGAGAATCTGCATTTAATGCAAACCGCTTTGTGGACTGTTGAAATGAACCTATGACTCCTGTTTCACTGCCATCTAGTTTTGCATAAATTCTAACTCGACTTTCCGATTTGGAGGGTAATCAGGTCCTTTCTTCTTTGTGCACATTCACCAGCCAGAGGTCAAGAGCAACAAATGACTGCTGTTAAAATCTTCCAGTTCCCATAAATGCACAGACTTGACCTAAATGAAATGAATATGATGAGTTGACTACAGAGTTTGTGTTCTTACTTTTTTTGCAATTCTTGCGCTATGAAACCTTCATATGCAAGGCAAAAAAATCACTTCTGCTTAAAGATCCCAGTAATTTTTATTATTTTTTTTTGTAGAGATAGACATACCAGAATTCTGATTACTGTTTAAGAATGTATAGGAAGATTCAAGAACAGCACTGAAATTGTAAATTTGTTTGTTAGCTTTTGTACTGTGAGCTTTGATAAATTTGGATTTGTAGCAGAGATTAAATTAGGCCACTGAGGAAAAAAAAAGTTGCTGTAAAAAAGTTTCAACTATTATTTTAAAACAAGTCATTAAATTTCACAGACAACTTAAATTCCCTAACTGCTGCCAATGTGACTTTAGTCCAGTAACATGGAAACATGGAAACGTTTTGAAAGTGCTTAATATCCGCTATGATACAGTTGCATCTGAATACATTTAGTACTTAAAAGTTAATTTATTTCAATAACTCAATTCATAAAGTGAAACAGATTATAAGGATAAAGTAGAAAGAAAAAGTATTTTACCCTTTATCTCTGTTATAATTTTCCACTTGAAGCTTATAAAAACATCACATTTAATTTCTCAGAATATTATGTCAGACCAATACAAAAATTAACATACAGGAATGTGTGCTAACTGGAAAGTTTCATTAAAACCGGCTTATAAATTATTCTGAGCGGGAACTTTTTCAAAGATCTCGGAAAGTTTCTTTTGCCAGAGAAGTCTCATCGGTTTTTGACTAGATTCACAGGACTGTATTTAGGAAACTGTGTTTGTTCTTCAGGAGGGTAACCACATTTTGGCACAGAAAAGATGATCTAACGCATTTGTGTCCTGGGTGACCTGCGGTATAATGATGTTTACAGAACAGCTACCTATAAACAACTCATTTGTGACTCAGATTTGTGTCTGCATGTTTTCTGTCGTTTTTACTGCAGGAGACTTTGAAATGCAAAAGAGTGTTTTTTTTTCCTCATTTTTTTTTAATTCCATCTTGATTATCATCCAGGTTTTTAATTTGGAAACTCAACTGTTCTCAACTTACACTTTCCACCACCCTCAAGCTACAGCTCAAAGCAGAGAGTCCTGATTATATTTTGATCCTCAGCTAATCGGTGGAAAACATTCAACAGGTCTCTCCACCTCAGCACCTCCTACATCTTGGTATTCCCGCATACTCTGGGTTGTTCTTCCCAGAAACACTGACCACTAATGATAGTGTAGCAACACCTGAGCATCGTGAATGAGAGCGTTCAGAAGGTTCTCGTAGGAAAACCCGGGAAGGCAATAGCGCTTCCCTGAATCTCAGACCCTCTGTATTCCCGGGCAGATGTCACACAGCGTGTAGGCCAGAGGCTAAAAGGAACACCTGATATCTGAAGGAGTTGTTTTTAATATTCAGCAGGGATTCAGCCAATCAATAACCTGCATCAACAGGGTGGGAATTGATGTTCATGGAAAAAGAGTAAATATCATTTTAGAAAAGTGTATCGACAGTCCTGTAAATCTGTGATCGCTGGCAATGTTGTTGCACAATGACTTACGAGCGATTGCTCAGAAATCACATTGATTAGATGCTGGATCTAATTAACCAGATAGCCTCCGCATAAAGAATAGTTTGTAACGGATGGGCGCAAATAGTTTTATTGTTTGGAAACATTTGTGGCCTCGTTGTAAATTATCATCAATTATTGGCAGATTATTCAGCTGGTTTCCTCTTAGCTGATTTCCCCTGAGATGTAAACAGGCTGCAACATTAATTTAATTTCCTTTTGGTATTGTTTAAATGTACTAAAATTTGTAAATATTTTTTAATGATTATTTCTAATATAGTTAATGTATTAAATTAATTGATTTTGTATATAAAAAAAAATAATGGTATATGACATTTTTATCTCCGAAATAATATAAAAATGCATAATAGTGCAATGCAGGGCTCAATACAACACCATTTCTCTGTGCACATCGACTTTATATTATTCCAACAATATGACCTCACAGGATCCATGGGCAGCCCTGTCAGGATGCTCTGCTCACCAGAAATTAAATTCTGCAGAGGTAATGCCAGATGACACAGGGTTGAAGACATCAAGGGGTCATGGGAACAGGAAATGGAGCCTACTGAATAATGTCATGTAAATGAGAAACGGAGAGGACTGGCTGCCCTTCAAGACGAGCGTGCTCCCAGAGGAAAATTAGAAGCGCTGGAGACCAAATCGCTTCGAGTTGAACACATGTATGAGAAGCTGACAGGGAAAAAAATGAGCCAGGACCAGTTATATTCGGTACTATAAATGAAATATAATGTTTGAAACACACTTATTTGGATTTTGAGTTGACTACTTGGAAAGTCTATGATCCTGTGCTGCTTGTGAAGCCAAGGTGAATAGATTGAATATTTGCGTATGTTAAAGAGGTGCCAGTATTGTCAGAGTATTTTATTTAGCTGCACTTTGACTTATGATGCCTTGAAACAGTTCAGAGCCCTGAAGCACAAACTGTGTAAAGCAGTATGAATGTGAAATATTTTGAGAAAGACAATATTTTCATTATATTTTATCCATTCTTCTCTGCAAAAGAATTCAAGCTCAGTGAGAATGGATGGCGGTCAGGTGGACTTGCCATCTGGCGTACCGGGCAATGCCCAGTAGGCCGATCCCCATTTACAGGCCACCCTGAAGCTGTCATAATGTCACCGAAAAAGGTGTATTATAAATGACTTTTGTTGGGCGTGACACTCATCGGTTGATTTTCAAACTTGGTGTCCAATTTAGTGTTATTTTAGCATGCCATGGAGTTATAGCTTTCAGGGTTTACAACTTATAGGATATAATATTATTTAAACATTGCTTTGCTGAAATAGATGATTTATCATTGGGAGGCAACCTAAGAAATAACACTTGCAAACCTCTCACTGTTTTTATTCTGAAAGGTGGCACTTTGATGAAGAGCCCTCTATTTAATAAGTGTTTCTTTGATATTCGCTTTCACTCCAAGATGGGAATTGTAACACTGTAGCCATCTCTCCCAAGAAAATCTCCAAGTAGTGGAAGAGCATGGCAATTTTTTTTTTACTACTCTTCTACTCTTTTACTACTCTTCCTTGTAGACTTCTGTGGTTCGTTTTAACTTTTAGAGCAAAACAACATGCACTTATATCCTCTGATATGTTGTGTACCTTCATGTATCATATATATATATAATTGTGGGTCACCATGGCCAAAAATGTCTGGGCCATTTTTTTGGCTCCAGTCCAGCCCTGATAGATTGTTTGTTTGTGAACATCAATTTCCATGCCAGATGCACAATTCTATTTAGGTCTGGACTTTGACTGGGTTATTTCTAACATATCAAGATGCTTTGATCTGAGCCATCCAATAGTTAAGTCTGTACATAAAGCTTCAAGCCTCAAGGCTTTTGCAGCTCTCAACATCTGTAATGTGAGGACCGCTGTCCATTTAGCTCCATTTATCTTTCAGTCAACTCTGACCATCTCCTCTGCCCCTGTTTAAGCAAAACATCCCCACTGCATGATGATCCATATTTTAAACCATGCATCTCTTTTGACTTATTTATGATTAGTTTCCTTTTGGTTGGGACAAACCAAGATTAAATTAATGTAACCAAGTTGAATAGAACCTTTAAAAATGCTCAAAAGAAAATAAAGAAAAGTTAAAAGGTTAAAGTGGTGTGGATAGTTTTGTAATGCATTTTTTATTTTACCACTGCTCATTTGAAAATGCTTTTGTATTTCATATTCATGTGCTCAGAAATATTTTGAATTCCGTCAACAAATTCAACTCACGCGAGCTTCTTTCTACATACAGCTGGTGTTATTTCAGGATGGTATTAAAATACAGAGATGACTTTCCATGCTTGTTTGGATCTTAATTTTCTCAGGTGATGCACTCTTTGGGGGATTAAAATTTAACTTCCAGAATAGTACTTATTATGCAAGCCGGTGTCCCTATTACATGGCTCGGAGCAAGTGTAAACATTGCCATATTGTAACTCGATGGGCGTCTCTGTGCAGTGAATTCCATCCGAGTCTGGAAACGCTGCTTCTGCTGCTTGCTGAGACCAGCAGAGCCCAGATTAATCAAGTCGATGTAGTTTGCATCTCTCCACACCTCTTTAGTGTGTTGAAAAAAAACAAAAACTGCATAAGAAATTCACAATCCTTCAAATCGCAATTTACAACCACAGAGGAATACCACAGTAATGAGTTTCTTCCTGGGCCATTTGATTCCAGTTTTCCAGGTGCGAGATGGATACGGCGATGATGAAGTCCCTTAAGGCCCCGGGGTATAGTCACTTCAGATTGGGATTTAAAGGGAGACTTCTGTAAACGGGAAAGCAGACAGAGTGGCTAATGGATACAACCCATGGCGACTTCGGGCAGAGATGAAGAGAGAGAGAGAGAGAGAAGGGCAAAAAAGAAGAGAGGGTGAAGATGAGGGGAGAGAAGGGAAAGTGCTCACATTCCCTTATAAAACGTGGAATGAGCATCGATTTGAACATTTTCTGTTACAGTCAGCTGGCTCAGAGCAGAGAGTCTCACTTGTGATTGGTGTGAATATCACCCAGGCAGAATGAATGAAGCTTAGCTATTCACAGAACAGGTGGCTAGAAGATGAGAATGCCAAACACTCCAATACCAGAACAACATGACATTAGGTAGAGCACACATCTATTTATCTGTAGCACAAAGACTATCTCCTCATCAGACAAGATTCTTGTTTATGGTAATGGTCTGATTTTGCTTTGTTAATACATTCCAGGAAGCTTTAACCCACTTAAGGCATTTTATTATGAGCTCTACCTGTGTTCATTGGAAACACACAAAACCCCTTTTAAAAATTACAATGAAATATTATTTATCAACATATTTGTTCCAATTATTTTATGAATGCCAATGCTTAACCCCTTGAATGTCAGATTTAGCAATAAAATCTGTCTTCTAGTCCTTTAAAGACTTGGTTTGAACTCATGCTAGATATACAGATGAACTATCATGCAGACTGTGGGGATCAGCTGCTTTGGCTGACAAGTTACATTTGTGAGGCAAACCTTCGGAGTTAGTTGAATTAAAAAAGCTCTTCCTCTTTAAACTCTTGCTCTGCAATCATTTGTTGATCACAGGCAGATTTTATCTATCAAATGTTTAAAATAAGAACATCAGCGCTTTAACTGTGCCTCAAGTAAAGGTTTTATGCCAAAACTGCCGCTGCCAGATTGGCAACTGTTAAGTGAGGGCATAAATCCTTATAATAAAAGGCACCGAATGAAAAGACAAATGAGAGAGCGCTGGAAGAAGTTGTGCAAAAAAAAAAAAAAAAGGAAAACTGCTGGCAGATGCTGCCAAGTGTGCAAAAAATTATATGTATCTTTGGTCTGGTTTCGGCTTCACATGGTAAACAGCAACAGCAAGAAGTAGAGAAGAAGACGGAGCGAAGTGGGGAGCAGGTAACGAAAGTCGAGAATCACTGAAGCTTCCTGAGGCCAGAGTTTTTGTCTGTTCTTGTCGGGGATGCTGAAGACATTCCCGCTGTAGCCCACAGGTAAACCAGTTCACGCTACTGACTCACTGAGCTATAAACAATATGGGGAATTTGTGATTACAGGGCTCCACAGTTTGGGTTGAATGCAGATTGTGAGGGAAGTGCCAGGTTGATGTGAAAGGATCCTCCGTAGGAAACAAAGACAAACATCACTGAAGGGGAGAGGCAACACATGACGGAACAGGCTCTGAGGTTAGAAGCTGCACAGACAATGACATCTTAACAAGATTGCACATTTGTAATTATCATTTATGACTATCATTACTGGTTTCATGCGCCACAATGCACTTTATGTTATCCAGCAGGTATTTTTTTATGCGGCCAGGTTTCTATGTAAACCCTTAGACCTGCAGCAGCAGTGTACCGGTTGACCCGTATCACTACCAAAACAAAATCCCCACAAAGTTTCAAGAGAAACTTGGATAATGGAGGAGCACTGTTGTCAAAGTAGGAACTTTTTAAGAGGCCCTATTTCAAGGTGTCATATTATGAAGTCAAATTTATTTTATTTTTGATATATACAGCATTTTCATAACAACTGAATGTAACATAGTTACTTGACTGTCCTATAAAATGGCACTGTGTCTGGAAAATACTTAATGATCAAGTTTGGTTAAGAATAAATTATCCTTTTGATGGCATTCAATTTAATTTAGAAGATACCTTGTTTTACTTTGTGCTTTGAAATCCAAAGTCTTTTTTTTTATGAGAAAAATATTTATTTTGTCAAAAAAAGAGCAAAATACCCCTTTTTGTTGCACTGCCTTGCCTCCAAGAATAACTTCCCATCAGCAACTGAGCCTTTCCCAGTCCTGTAAATGTGTTCTGTCACCTAGAAAATGAAATCCCGACAGGCCATTACAGAAGAGTCACTTTATTCTAACGGTGTGACTGGCTGATCCATCTCAGCCTGGCTGAGTTGAGCCACATGATTGGCACAACCAGCGCAATGTTGATCTCCACCAGCTGAAACAGCTCTCTTCCACTCTGTCAAGGACAATTACTGAGGTCCACAGCTGCCATCTCTGCAAACACTGAAGCATGTATCAAATACAAACAAGCAGAGCACAGAGACTGGGCAAATCTCTAAAGAGAATGGTTTTCTGACACAAAACATGCTGCTGATTAGTCTCTAAATGACTGTCATTGCGAGGACAGGATGAATGTCATGCCATCAAATTATTAGGAGACTGTGTAGTCGTTGCTGTTATCCAGTACATGCAGACAGAGAACAATCTGTTTAAAACTACTGCAATATGCAAGTTTCATTTTTCTTAAAAAGTTTTAAACTTCTGAAATGATGATCACATTTTTCAGATGCCCAGTAAAATGAAACGAAATAATAAAAAAAAAATAAAAAAATAAATAAAAACATGTGTAGAAGCAAAAGAAAAAAAGAAAAAACAAAAAACAAATAGTCATTAAAATCTGAAAAATTAAAATGGTTGAAAACGGAAGTGTTTTGGTTGGACAAGTCAAATGCTTGCTTTTCATGTGATATTTGCATGATTAGAACATTCAAATCCGTATTGATCCATGAGGAAAAAGTGCCAGAAAGAAAGAAATCAGGTTGGCAGCCATTCTTGAATAAATGGCACCCTAGAGAAGTCCCGTCTTCACTGCCCCCCACTCAGTCAATTAAAAATGTGGAGAGTACCTGTGTTGTTTGGATGAGGTGAAAGAAGTGTGGAATGACATAAAGCTTACAACATATTTGTCCTTTTTTTCAGCAGCAGAAAAGACATCAACTCAAATTGATTGCATGTACATAAAAGCAATAAAAATGTTAACGGAGCATCTGACAAATGGGTCACATATTTTTTTATTGGATGTCCATGTACTTTTCAAATGAGACCCTGAACATCTACACATAAAGCCCTCTGTGTTATGGGTAAACCAACCCTAAAGGCATTTATTTTCAGAAATATTGATATATGTAAAACACCCTTTTAAGTTGGGTTCACATTTACACAGAATTGTACAAACTGACTTTCCAAATTTAAATTTAACCTCTCTACCAAAAACTGAATTACCTTAGCCTAAAATGCACTGAATTCTGTTAAGGCTGTTATTTTCCATCTGTTTGTTGCACAGGATGAATTCACTACTTTTCCCAAAAACATAAACAAAAAACACAACAAAAACAACCCAATGTTTAAATTGCTTTGTAGTTGTAAAATATATATATATTTTTTCTGTAAAGACACAAGAGAATTTCTAAAGAATCTGCCAACAGTTGGGTCTGAAGCATCTCCACAGCTGCCTTTTTCCTCTTGTACTTCACAGCAGGGGAACATCTGCTGGAGATGAGGGCTCACTGCTGGAAATATTAGAGAGGGAGTCTTTGTTACAAAGAAAAGAGGAAGGATATGATTCTAAATGATGGCTTCTGTTTTGTGCTGTTTTTTTTTTATACTACGTAAGGAATGGCACATGATTCCCCATTGGTAACTGATTTTCAGTTTAATATCAGTGTTATACATGTTTAACATTACCTTCACAAATGTTCCTTTTTCACTCACCCTATGCTCGATGCAATCTTTGAATATGTTGGCTGTTATGAGCGACAGCAGCAGCAGAACATATTCAGTGTCACTACTATTAGCAAGCAACTTGAAACTGAGACTTCACCGACATAAAACGTTTTTTCTGGTCTGATTAGTCTTGACTTTAGTCTCTTTCAGCTGCACCAGTCAGATGGTAGGGTTACAATTCAGCCAAATAGTATGAAAGGATGAATTCACAGGTTCATACTAATGGTGGTGCTATAACAGCTTGGGGGGTTTTGTGGTGGTCTTGGCTTTACACGCTGTCACAGTAGTATTGCTAACTATGTCCTTCACTTTATTAATGCAATGTACCCTGCTTTTTTTTAACAAAGCTTAAATCATTTCAAACTGGTTCTTGAACTTAATGATCTCAGTTCACTCTCAAGACTTCAAAAAATCTTAATCTAATTGATCGCATATGGGAAGCTGTGGAACAGGAGAGTCACATCGTGAACGTGCAGCCAACAAATCTGAAATGCAATACCAACAATGACTGAAATGTATGAGGAATATTTCTCACACCGTATTGAATTTACAACATGAGAACATTCTGCGAGCAAAAGTAGGTTCAATCTATTAACTGGAAATATTTTCTGGTTGTTCTGAGCCATCAAAATGTCTACATTCACTTGTCCAAACATGCGTTCACACACTGATGAGCAGATTGGTAGCCAACAAGGGTTGAATGTCATGCCTAAGGACACTGTGGAGGAATTCGAACTCACAACCTTCTAACTACCAAATGTTTTTACCTCTAATAATTATTATAATTTGTTGTTGTGCAAATGAGATTATAACTGTCACCCTGCTCTGTGACACTGCTGTTCACCATGAATAAATGCTCTGTGAATCAGTCACAATGAAGTGACTCAATTTACTTTGTCCTTTGTTTTAATGTCATAATCCAATTTTCTGTCTTCATGGTCTATCTTCAGTCTTCGTTTGCCCTAAGCAACATGGCCTTGAAAGCTCACCAAAACTGAAATGCGTCTGATTTATCTTCTGCTTGTTACAGACTTTCTCTTTAGCCTATCATTCAGGAGGCATCAGTGTGTAGGTGACCTCTTCTCTTTCTGGTCTGATTGTTAGTTGATGGATCCTGTTTGTAAAGGGCTGAGCAGTGATAAGAGTCAGCGAGAGTGCACAGACGCTGCAGATAAAATGACCTGCCAGCGAAAAATCTAGGGAGGGATAAAACATCTTGCATAAAGATGGTCTCTCTGCTTTAATCATGTTTATGGAGCGAAGCGAGGCAATTTTTATTATTTCATTCAACTAAAAGCCATGAGCTGAAACACTTAGTACAGGATAGATTCTTTCTTTTCTGTTATTCTCTTATCTTTAAAAAAAAAAAAGAGCAGCATATTCAGGGACAAAGGCAGCAGCTTTACTGTGCTGGAACAAAAGATTTAGATCCAGTTCTGCTCCTGCTGCCATAGTCAAGCAGGAACCATGTATCTCTCGATGTTCCCCATAGCATTTGGTAGAGTGAGAGATCACAACATAATTTCCAGGCAGGAAGGAACACACTTGTGTAACATGTATGAGGCAGGAGGCCACCGAACAGGTGTGAACATTAGCACAAACACTGCCAGTCAGAATGACTGATTACCTCTGAGGACGTGCTGTGAAAAGTCAATTCTGGACTCAGACTGCCCCTTTCCCCTCACAGCTTTTACGTACTGATCCACAGCCCTACATGCACCTCTCCCTAGGGTGTTCGGGATATACAGTTATTAAAATGCAACGAGTGGTAGGGCCACTGCGTGTTTGAAACTCTGTGCGTAAGCTGATGCTCTTATTCTCCTGCAGCTGCACCATGCGTACGTTCATTTTAAATGCTCCTGAATATGTTCAGGTTTATCATTGTGCTGTTGAACAGGTCCTACCAAAGCTAAAACATTTTAGCTGGGAAAGAGTCATAGGTATAATACAAAAGTTAAGGTGTATAAACTCTATGCATCCAACATGAAATTCACACGAAATGTTGGCAGCAACCCCAGTAATTCATACAAGCAAATCAAACCAATAATAAAGTTATGCATAGGACTTTAAATCAAACAGGAAACTAGAATTAAATATACTTACAGACATGTTCAACATACTTTGTCTCAAAGATCTATCTTGTGTGGAGAAACTAGTTTACCTGCACTAGAGTGTGATTTTTGACTCTTTCACATCTTGAAAATTCTATGTATAATTCCTATGCACTTTCTTCCTTAGTTCTTTATATTAATTTGTAAAGAAGATACAAGTCAAGTGATTGACTAGGTAAGTAAAGTTTGCAAGTAACTTTACTTACCTAGTTTGTTCAGTTTGAAGCAGGAAGTAAACCAAGTTAGATTCATGGAGGCCCAGCGTCACAATATATGAAACTTGAAGAGCCTTCTCCTATTATTTGGTGCCAGATACTTCAGCACACCTTCAGGGGTTGAGTGGATTCAGTGCCTCAGTGGATCAGGACCGTTTTAGCAGCAAAAGGTGGAGCAACACACTGTCATACAGGTGCACCACACCACTTTGCAACACTTCATGGCACAAGGTTGAATTCAAAGTCATTCAAGTTAAATGCAGAACTATTCTGGTCTCAGTACCTTGGCACGGTCTCTGCTGTAGGTGCTCCAAAGCAGGTGGAGTCACAGTCCCAGGAGATTTGGTGATGGCTGTTGTTTACTCTGTGTATTTTATGGGCTCTTTCTTACCTAATGAGGACTAGCTGTCCTCAAACTGCCCTCCCCTCTTCTAAACAACCAGACCTGATATATTTCTATCTTCTGAAAGTGGCATTCACTAACAATGTTTAATTTGGCTCATTTAAAAGCTAAGCTTATTTAAAAAAAAATACTTTTTCCTTTTAATTTATTATATTTAAATGCATGTTTTTTTTTATCAAATAGCTTTTTCTGGTGCTGTTTTGTTTTTTCCTCTGTGTGCATATGGCATCTCCGTGTGTTTGCTTGCCTCAAGCCCTTTCTCAGTGACCATGTCAAACTCCCTTCTGTGGATCAGAGGCCTTTGACAGGAGAATAGATTGCATGTATTTCTATTTGCCAGGAAAAAAAAAAAAAAAAAGCAGTCCATTTCCTGCGGGCCTGGTTGCCTATCAACGCCCTTCAAGAGTGCTGGAAAGGGAGTGTGTCACACTTCCATCTATTGACATGAATGAGAAAATGTCTTTTTACATTTTAATGGAAAAGTACAACATTGCTTCTGCAGTTATCCTTTCCATCACTTTGATGCCTCCAATTATTGGATAAGCTGTTTTTAATTTGTCTAAAAACACAACTTCCACATAGTCAGATATTTCCTTTGGAGCTTTTATCAATAATATGTTCCTCTTCATTTCGTCCCTCATGCATCCTCTCTCGCAGTATGACAGATGTAATCATGGACCAGGACAGGGTTTTATGGGGAGCTTCTTTAATAGCCAGAAGTGGTTGACCTCTGCAATTCCCCCAAGGACACCACCCTCTTCAGCCCCCCCAGTTCAGCTTCAGACCACCTCGAGGACTGTCTTCTCGTATCACCCTCCTTCTCCTCTCCTTCCTTCCATCTTTCTATGCTGACATGCTCAGATGCTTCAGTAATGTCTTGGAGGCCAAAAGGTCACTCCTGACCTGTCACAGTGGATTGGGCCACAAGACATAACAGCACCATTTGGGGAGCACGGAGAGGCGTACCATTCTCCCTGACAGTCATTCCTCACCTCTTAAAGATTGTAACCACTCATCACATGTAAAATTAAGTCTTGCTGGAATAATGTTGTAGCTGAGGCTGTGAGGTTGGACATTTTTCGTCTCAAATAATGAAAATGTTTCAAAAACGGTAGTAAGTCTTTTTGTTGACAGGTAACAGATTAGCTTGATTTCCTTTTAAAACCTGAAGGGAGGTTGTTTGGTGGGAAATTGCTTTCCATGGAGGATGTTTAAACAAGACCAATTATTGTTTGAAGACGTGCTGCGATAGAGGGCTTTTGTTGTGTTGCTTCTGAAAAGGAAATGGAGAACAAAGTAAAGGATGTATGTTGTTCTGACTTCTTCACTACAAGATACAAGGAACAAGTTTAGAGTTTTGGAGAACTTTTGGTGCCAGTATTAAACACAGTTCCTTAAGACTATGAATGCCTTTTTGCATTTTTCACTTTTTTATTTATTTATTTTTTTTACATCTCAACCAGAGTTTGTTCAGGGAGACGTACAGTGTCTTTTCAGCCATCTATAGCGTCTTTGTAGCTCTTTTTAGTTCAAATGTCTTTTTCTTCAATGCATTTTCTTCAACAGGCTGTTTTAGTATCGCCATGAAGTTTTTGTCCAAGACCAGTACTGAAAGGGGTATTGACTCAATACATGCCTAGGAAGCCCAACAGTGCCTCTATTAGCTGGTGCATTGAATATTCAGCACCTCCTGGCAGAGCTGTTGTAGTCTGAGAAACTCAGCAGGCAAGTAGATGCCAACATTACACAGCAGGCATGTCTAAATGCTTGTGTTGTCTTCTGGTGCATGTCTCCATTTGTGGTCCTTTGTTTGTATCAAAAATTCCTGGTGATGGATAGGGATGTTTCCATTTCCTCTGGACCTTCCTGACAGATCATCCATCCTTAAACAATTTGGTGGTGCCCTCAGAGCCTGAGAAGGCTTGAGAGAAAAGATGGGCCATACAGCTGACAGAAGCCTTAATGAAAGACCAATTGGAAGCTTGAGGCAAACAGGAGGCAAGCAGTTTCACTGTCTGGATTGATGGAAGAATAACACGCTGCCAGGAATGAGTTGCCATTGAAGCAGAGGGATTTTATGAGATCAGTGGACAACAAGTGGTGGTCAAGCTGGAGCTGTAGCAGAGATTAAGCTGTAGAATGGGGATTGCTGCCCATGGTGGAGTGTGATTTCAGGTCAAAGTTATAGCTTGTTGTACAAAAGACGTAAAGTAGATTGATATCCAGATAAAATTGACATTTTTTAAATCTGTTTGATCTGTTTAAGTGAGATAACGAAGGATGAAGTGGACTTTAATCTTAAAATGCTACTGTTTTATGTCACTTGGGTATAGTGCACAAAAGTACCATAATCTGCCTGATATCAATGGGCAGTTTCTGCATGTACTATAACGGTTCACAAGTGACTGACGGGTTAAAGTAAAGTTCAAGTCAAGTCTTAAATCATAAAGGAGGAAATCTAAGTCGAATTTGAAGTCTTTGGCCCCTACTTGGGTCTCGAGTGTTTAAGGAGCGAATCGTAATAACGTCTCAAGTCTTTAAGGGCAAGTTCAAGAGAAGCTGACTTTCACGCCAAGTCAAATTTCAAGTGTCTGATAAAAGAAATTGACATTCTCACATCAGGAGAAGAATTTGTAACAAATGCTTTATGGGACCTGTTACTGCTAAGTGGGAGTTATTAGGTTTAGGTACAACGTATGACCTAGATGCATTTCTCTGACTGTAGCTCACCTCCATAAGTGGAATTAAACCTTTTGGTACGGACTGACTCTCTAATGGACGAACAAATTTAAGCCATGCAAAAATATCAGTTTAGTTCTCAAAACAAGACAGCCTAAACGCTCGTTTTAAAAGCTTTAGATGTCCATTATTTAGCTATTCCTTCCTGTTAGGTGAAATGAGGACACTTGCTCTGCAGAATAAAACTCTGCCAGATTAAATCCTGATTCTTTCACTTCCACTTACCCACCTGCAGTTCTCATAGCATCCACAATCATGTTAGCAGTCCGTATTCATTAACTGGACTTGTAAACAAGTGTAAATTATAGCACAGAGTCTTCCAAATTTGTTTTGACACTGTGCTTTTACCGCTACATTGTAAGTGATGGGTTTTGTTTCCCTGAGAGATGCTTGTTCCTTTCTTTTGGGAGCAAGACAAAGTCAAAACCAGGTCATCAACACAGCAATAGCTGGATAATTGGGCTACAGTCCTGCTTCGACAAAACAAATAGTTTCATCATGCATTTCACAATAGGGCCTCACATCTACTTGGACCAGCAATGTTTCAGTCAATTTCCTTCAGCCTTGGATTTATTCAGCAACATTTGTCGATAAACCTCCTCTCATATCCATATTTATTGAGCTGAGAGTTGTCGACCAGGAGTGCTGGGCTCCGATAATGAAGACAATGCCTCAGCGTGGATTCTAAAACCCCTCTCTGCGAGGTTTAACAGCCTGCTGACACTCGGTCTCCTGCAGTCTGAAACATGCACATCTCTTGTAAAACAGAGGTGATACCGCCTCAGTGTCTTTGTGGTTGTGTGAGCTTACTGGCGTTGTTGTGCATGTTTTATTCATTTAAGTCCCTAAATTTGTAAATAACACTATGCAGAGCCATTTTAAGTACTTTGTATTAGTAAGGAATGTGCATGGTATATAATTTGTCTGTGCGATTGTGTCGTCTTGCATTTGCTAGTGTCATAAAATGGCCTCCTTGATAAAAACCACACCAAGAGGACTGCAGCGTTCTCGCTGGAATGTTGGGAGTGCAACGACTCAAATCCACCTCTAATTGAATCTGGCAGAATCCAATCCTGCAATATCTTTGAGTGGAGATAACAGGTAGGACTTTCTATACAGTGTATGGCCTCAGCATCCATATCCATGAGCTGATACTCCAGAGAGAGGGGGGTGGGATTATGTGTTTTAGCCGTTCAGAGTCTGTTTTCCCTCCCTTCTTCTGGTTTTTGTCTCTCTTTTCTGTGCAAGGTCGCCTGAAGAAGGTAATCCTTATTCAAGTCTGTGTCTTTTTTTTTTTTTTGCTCTCTTTTATCTGGGGGGATTTCTGGCCAGCACTGGCGCCCGACCAGACCACCGCTGATCGCTGAAGCAAAAGTTGGTGCACAAACTGAAAAGCAGAACAGCTTGATCCATGAGACTGTTACTCTTTTATCACCTTAGGCAAACAGCAATTTAAGCACCTTATTTACAACCCGTGATGTGCTATAGAACATGTAAGTTTTGGTTTTCTGTCCAAACTTACCTAAATTGTGTGTTGAGTGCACAACACTGTGAAGTACTTCCGTAAACAAGTAGCAAATGAGAATCCACACGTCATTGCTGCTTTTGAGAGGACACAGATGGGATCATAATATATATTTGTGTTACCCTCTTGCTGTCAGATATTATTCTGCAGAGCTAGTATATAGGTATAGTAAATATGTAAAGAAAACACAGCTGGAAAGCTCTACAGAGATGCACCACCTGCTGGGATTCTAAAGCTGTTCTATGCCACTGTCTGTAATTACTTCACTGCAGGACTCTGTGCAGTTGTTCATAGTTTCTGTTTCTATTTGACCAAAGTCCAGCACTGAAGAAAAAAACATTTACCTAACTGTAAGGCATTGGAGAAACTGCAAAGGCTATGTACACACAGCAGGCAAATGTAACCCAAATATGTTTTTTTTGTTGTTGTTGTTTTTTTTGTTTTTGCCCATACGCAACCTATATCTGTGTGAAAAGGGCCTATTCCAATCTTTTCACCCCCTAAAATATCATCTGTGCCACTTCCATATGTGGCACTAATTGTGGTAATGATTTTTTTCAAAATGTCTGCATTCTGAACGGCCATGTCGCATTTTATCCAGCTTTTATGTCATTGATGTAAGATGTCATAATTCTGCACCTGAAGAAGCCAGATGCAGTAAATCAGGATGTAAACAATGACTGAAAGTTACGACTATAAAATTATGAAAGAAGTCTGTCACTGAAATGCATCTCATCACAATCCCAACCACTTCTGGCTCTGATTACATGTCCAGACTCACTTCTCTACAGAACCTGCAGGCAATTGGTTGGGCTTTTTTTTAATCAACTTCCTTTATATTGTTATACAACATAAGGCAGCATTGTCTTGTGGCAATACTGAAAAAACCCTGTTAATTGATCCATAAACTGTTCAGATCAAATCAAATAAACTTTGTTGTCTCCAATGGATAATTTGCTTTGCAGACAGCAAGAACAACTGCAGATATGTTTACAGAAGTCCATACTTCTGCTACTGTGTGACATTAAGTTCTTCTGTGCATGTAGGTCACCTTGGGACGTAAACCATTCACATGGAAGTCTCCTTGCAGTCGGGTTCAATTAGTAGTATGAACGACAACGGGGGGGGGGGAGCAGATTTCATAAAAAAAATTAGAATTGAGCATCAAGATCTGCTGTGGGAACGTAGCCAAAATTAGAAGATAAAAATAAAATCCATGTTTTTGTCCATCCTTCCAGAGATAATGGCTCCAGTGGAGAAGTAAAGACATCCCTCTCCTCAGAAACACTTCCAAGCTTATTGCAGGTGGTCCCGACACATTAAAATAATTTTAAGGAGATGGTAGAAAGGATTTTTTTCGCTCTATAGTATCGTGAAAGGATGACTTTCCTCTCCCCCATCTGTTTTTGCACACTGCTGTCAAACTTTCAAAAGGAATCCTGCTGCACTTGTTCCATATTTACAAGAAAAAATTGGTAATATTGTCGGAACTAAAGAGCTGCCAGCTCGCTCTTTAAACTATGATTGGCAAGAGATATATGCGGCATGTCAGCAGACCACAGCCTCAGCTAGTGTAGTGCTCCTCTGTGAACAGTAATATGGTGAAAGGTATATTCTGCGAAATGTTTATTTTGTAAACCAATACAAAATGTATTTGTTTATTAACAATGTGTCAACATTGCACAATTAATTCATAATAAATGGCAATAATATCAATGTTACATTATGTTACCAGATATCCTAAAATAAATTAGATCATCTATTTTTTTTATCAATTTTTGTGTTAATGCCGTATGAAGCAATAAGATTATTTTTCATTTATATCAGGCGGTTTCTTTTGTCATGCCATTATATGTTAACTTCACTTAAAGTAAACTGACGACCAGTCAGTTGTTATTTTCGCCACACCAGATGGTGAGAGCCATGTGGAAAGATGATATTCACCTCTCCTTAGCTAAATGACTGATGGACTCACAAAACAATGAATCACTTTGAAGGCGAAGGAAGAGTTATGGTGGTAGGAGAACATTACCTTGCTCTGAACATAATGAGACATATTTAAAACAGCAATCATCCCTTCCTTTGAACTCCGGGTCACAGAACGGAATCAATCCCTCGGGTTATTGAAAAGAAAGGCCTCATGTGTGAGGAAGCTAGCATATTAACCAAGGTCACATATTCGGTCTGCATGCAGAATGGATGTTCTCTTAGAATTGCTGAGTGCGATTAAATCTTTGGCTTAGAATCACATTCAGACTCTAAATCATCGGTCAGGTCATTAAGTGAGCTTCAGGTCTTCTCTGAACTGTTTCTTTCAATTGAATTAGAGCATTATTCTGTATAATATGGTTTGGAGATTAGCACTTCATACAGTGGCCATAATTGGTTTAGAATGAACAGGCAAAGAAGGGCGCTGGAAGGAGACATTTCTGTGGGTAATAACACGTCTGCAGAGTGTGGATTGAAATATTTTTTTGAGAGAGATTTTTCAGGGTTTATAAATGCAATAAAAAGGCTACAGTTACTATATAATGTATAGAAAATAAATTATTTAATGTGTCGCATAGACTAAATTCTCTTCACATACTTACTTTGTGTTTGTTCGCTAATTTATGCTGTTAGAAAAAATAAAGCCAAGCAGGATAAAATATTCAGCGCTCCAAAGGTTTTACATACTTCTGGAATTTTCCAGAAAATATTCTCTTAAAACACTTAACTGGCTCTATTAATATATATATTTATGTACATACCAAGTATAACTTAAAATGCATTATTATACTCTTAAAAACATATCAACACTACAGCAGAAGCTAATGTCTGCAGTCTTACCGATCTCCACTCTTTGGGGTACAGCCAATCAGTTCCAAGGAAAATAAATGCTGCTCCTGGATTGGCTGTTTTGCAAACACCAGCCAATAGTTGCATAGTGTCCAGGTATATCAACTTCCCAAGCTGCATGTTTTTAAAAAAATATTTTAAATATGCTCTCCAAAAAATTTAAAAGTGAGTGGATTCTTGCAAATCATTTGTATTTACGTACCAGAAAAAAATCTGCCAGTAGGTGTATCTGTCCAAAGGGTATGAATACTTTTATAATTCATTGTAATGTATGCTTAAAGTAAAAGAAAAGACCGACATGCGTACCAAGAAACGTATTAAGGCACCAACGCAGCATTGACATGCATGTGTAAACACTGCAACAAAAAAAGACACAATTTAGTGAAGACCAGCAAAGCCCCATTAGGTAAATTAATCAAGAAAATTAAACAGTTATATTACTTCGCAGATGCACTTATTTAGCCACCAGTTCTTACAACTGTGAAGCTTTTGCTGTGTTTGTGGGCAAAACCTAGTCCTGTGAGTAATTTCTTCACTTTGTGTGCAAGCTAATGATTTAAACACTGCTGTGCCTTCGTGCTCTGGTGGATTGGAAAAGCATGGTGACATATACATTTACACATGAAGATAAATCCTTGCAGAGGGAGCAGACATCAAGAGGAACAGAGAGCTCGGTGATAATGAACTGACATGACCTCCTGTGCTGCTGCATGCCTATAAAGCCCTTAAGCAATTTATGAGTGCGGAGTGACCAAACCACCGCCTCCTTCCACAGATGACGACTACAACCTTACAGATCACCATTGAATTTTCAGCATCAGACAGTCCAACCTGTTGCAAACGTGGTGGCCGACACTGCAGAGGTTTTTGGGTCGAAAAGAGTACATATTTGACCCGGTTGGCATTGTCATCTGTTTTTTAAGAGCTTCACTCTTAGCAGGTATGACATTTGAGATGTCTCCAGTATGAACTGCCAGACAGACAGAATGTGAAATATGTGATATATAAAATGCTGCAATATTGAACATTCAGTTAGATGAACTTACAGCCCGAGGACAGCGATTTCAATTATTCAGGGGAATGTAATTACAAACCTCAGCATCCAGTGCTGTGCAGTTTTGCCACAAGCAAAGATCATCCAGGGTCTGTTTTTATTGATATTCTCATTTTGCCCGAGTCAGGGATTTCAGCAATTCTACACCACAGATCTGCCGGACACAATTAGAGCAGTGCCTCCCAGGAGGAGCCGGCCACATAGAGGGGCGGGATAACAAGCCGGTGCTGAATTAGTAATTCGGTAAATAAAACACTGGTTGGGTGAAAATCCCTACATGCCAAACCCTGGAGTCACAGAATTCAAGCTGAGAGATTCACTGGAAAAACATGTTGTGCATGTTATTGATCTCTGGTTGCTGAGGTAACAAAAATGTGGATGGAAAAAAAATCACTGCTTTCACCTTTGTACCTTATGCTGACGATGTGAAATGCATTTTATTTGTAGAAATTTACCAGGGTTAAGTAGGCAGATCATTTCAGTGTCTGATTTCGGTTTCTGTGCTTCACTAAGCCTGACATGTTATGTCCTAAGAACAACAAACTGTTGCTTTCTCTTCTACAAGCCTGAATCATTTGTAGAAATTTAACACTTTACCCAGTGGTTAGAGGAAATGCAGCTACAAACTGCTATCTTAACTGCATGTGTAGAGATGCATTTGGATGATTTTGAACTGTGTGGCATAATGTTGAGTAATTTCATCTAGAAGAAAAATGAACACCCACCTGAACCAGCAATCACCCGTAAATCATCGTTGATTAGCTCCTGAAGCTAATAATTTAGTCTTAGTAATGGTAATTACAAAAAGCAAGGTCAAATCTCTGGACTAAGTGTCTGCGTTAGCTGCTAGTGGGTATTATTCTTTAAAAGCAAACAAATTAATGCAAAATCAAGAAGTAACGCATGTCCTTGGTTTGGATGTTGCTTTCTTTGAATCACCTCCCATAAGTGCTCCCCTTGTTTTTCCTCCATTAACACAAATAAAGCCATATTGTGCAGCCTTGCATGAATATATAATATTACTTGTATACCTTCAGTGAGTGCTTTGGTTGATTCAGGGCATCATAAATGTGCATGTAATCCAGGTGATGTTAACGATAGGCCTTGAGAGCTTCAGCGCAGCACAAAGTATGAAATCTGAGCCATAAAAGCCATAAAAGAGTCTCCAATATGGAGCTTATGTCTGCACTCACTTTCAGAAGCCCATGCTTCTCTTTTCACTTTGCTTGCAGTGGCAGTGGAGATGAAATAGTGGCCCCCAGAAAGGCATTTGGCACCTAATTGAGCAATCCTATTACTTTTCTCTCCCTTTAGAGTGTGACTTTCATTGCTTCATGGTGGTTGGTTGGAAGCAGGTGTAAATGATCGTCCTACAGTAGGTGTGTGTGTGTTTAAGTAACTTTGTTGTGATAGCCCGTGCGTGTGTGTGTGTGTGTGTTTTTTTTTCTGTCCATCCGTGTGGACCCCCATCACCTCTTCTCACCTGAGCCGCCACAAATATTAAACATTGATTGGGTTTAGAGATGGAGCACATTCGCCAGAGACAACTCAATATTAACTCCCCAGGTGGCTCGCTGAGGACCGGCTCGCTATTTATGACCACAGACTTGCGGTGAAGAAAACAGAAAGTGAATCTTGTTCTCCTGCTTTTTTATGGGTCTTCTAAAATGCTGCCTTTGAGGTGAGACTGGAGATCTTGAAAGGTTCTTCATTGATTGTTTTTTTGTTGTTGCTCACCTGTCATTGCAGACAATGCAATCTTGCAATATTATCTGGATAAAAACTAATTTTATATAAAAAAGTATGCAGCAAAATAGTAAGCAAATCAACTTTACACCATCTAAAATACAAAATAGCAGGGAAAGCATCAGACTCCAATGAAAATCCAAAATATTTTTCCTGTACTTTCTAACCCTTGAATATTTTTTAAAGGCTGTCTTTTATGTAATTACATCAAGACTTTTACTCCCTCAGTATATAAATGATGTGCTTTGTTTATTGGATTCTGATTTTAGGGCGTGTTCGATTCCATTTTCTGATTTACAAACAAGAAATGGATTTTTGTCTGATTCATTGTGTCAACCCCTTTTAACAACGATGTGACGGGGATTTGTATTTTTGGGAAAGCTTACATATTTATTTCCTCGTTTGTCTCATGAAATACTCATCAGTTTGGTAGAATGTACATACTTTGACACATGATGGTTAGTGTGTTCTCTGCTAGTTGAATCAAGCTGTTTTAGCTTGTAATTTCTTTTGAAAATTTAAATGACAAGTGATTAGTTCAATATTCCTTCACGGGATTTCCATAATTAGACTCCCTGACTAGAATTTTATTTTAGTCCTTTCTAGTCAAAGATATGCAGAGACATTCTCGTAGAGATGATTAAATAATCTTCAATCAGTATTTAGCCAGCAGGGTGGCATCTGGGAATTGGAAACAGAATCTCAAGGGGAGAAATCTTCCTTGGTGGGATGATCTACACTTCAGCTTTGTGTGTGTGCATGATGGCGTCTTGACTTGCTGCATTTATGTACCTCATTTGTCTCTCACTAAGTTGCCATCGCTCTGATAGATTAGGTGAAACTATGTGAAACTGTTCTCATTTGGGTCTTTAACTTGGTTTCTCCTATCAGTGTTAGAAAATAAGATAAAACCATTTTTTATTGAATCTCGTAAAAATGGCAAATGACCTGCACTTGTGTTCTATCTGGTTCAGAAGACTACATTGAACACTACATACACTCCCTTCAGTCATTCACCCATCCACACACACATTCCCATGCTGATAGTAGGAAGCCACTGCTGACCTGGGCAGACTGACAGAAACGTAAATGGAAGACAACTAGAAAATGTGTATCGTAGGGCTTTCATATGAAAAGAAATATTTACCTTTTTAGCAATTTTACAAGATAGAGGTAGTAACATTGAGGATGCACACTGGTTCTCCAGCTTCATCTAAACTGGCAGATATTTGCGTACAGCAATCCTGAACTGTCCCTTTCAGATTACCATTTCAGATGACTCCGATTTGGCTTTTTTCTCCATTTTATGACTTTCCTTATCCCATTTAGAATGGCTTCTAATATCGAGCACAGAGAACACCTTACTGCATAATTCAACAGGCTTGATTGGTTTTAAATTTCCCCGGTTTACTTATTCTATTTTAATACGAAGTGAAATCCCAGTCATTTTGTAATACTCTGAATGGGAACACTGGACCATGTTCATTTGACTGTGAATTTCAGAACAATGCAGAGCCACAGTGTGGATGAATGCTTTCACCTTCAATTTGTTTGAACAATATAAATGGTTTTGACTCAGCTCATTTCCTTCGCCTCGGGCTGCTAATGTCTTGATCCTCCCAAAGATAGCCTAGAACCTCTAATTATTCACAGTGCTATTGATGTATTAGCTCTCATTCTGTGATAGAGAAAAGACTGGATTTCTAAATTGAATTGTCACCTCCTCTCTCTCTGAAACATTAATGCTGTTGCTACAGCAAATATCCCCGTCTCTTCTGAACTAACTCATTTCATTAAATCTAATCAATCCAAAGGGGTTGATGGCTGTGATTTATTGTCAGAGTTTTCTAGTGAATTTCAGAAATGCTGTGCTAAACACTTTTGGGCAAGCCACAGACTTCTTTGTTTTGACTGTAGGTCAAGCTTGTAGAGGGGCAGCGCTGGCTCCAGGGGACTCAACAGATTTGCGTCTTATCAGCCTCAGCAGCCTTCTTTATAGACCACAGTGCATCTGAGGGCCCTGAGCCACCCACACGCTGAGTCTGCTGTACAAGTGTTCAACACCCAGAGCAAACAAGGATTTCCTTTTTTTAGAGCTTGGTGAAGTTTATCCCAAAAACGCTGCATGAAGCAAAGAAAAAAAAAAGATTTTTGAATAACCAAAATGATCCTTTACCCCTCCAAGCTCTTTACTTTGGAAACCCTTTGGCAGTTTGATGGCTTACTCTGAACAAGCTTTTCCCGTCTGGACTTTATTTGTGATGCTTTTCTGTCTTAAAGCACTTTTACAAGCTCTTATACAAACCACTAACTGGTAGATTATAGGGAGTGTAGATTTTAGATTATTTGTCTAAGAAAGCTTTGATACGAGGTTGGGAAGCCAGCATTAAAATTGCACCTAGTTATTTCTGCTTCTCAAGCTGCATAGACAGCCTGTATTACATATTTGAGGGACATCCAGACTGATGGTGAGGAAGTCTTCTAACCTCAGAGATCCTGATTGTTGATGGGATGTTCAAAATCCCACCGGAGACGTGCAAAAACCTTGTTAGCAAAGATATTGATTGCTGTGATTGCAAATAAGGGCTTTGACACCGATTAATGAGAGGAGGCTGAATAGTTTTGGAAAAAATTAATCAAAAATCTTTAAAAAAGTAAATAAATAAATAAAAAAAACAGTACTGCGAATGGTATTTGTCCCAGAAAAAAAACAAAAAAAAACTTGAAATATACAGTAACATTTGGCATTGCTGTATCCAATTTTATGTTAATGGTACTTTAAAAATACAGTTAAAACTTCCCCAATTTTTTTCCCAGTAATATACCACAGAAACACGTACTTTACCACACATTTAAACTTGACTGGGTGCCTGCTGCTTGCATAAATGTTACTGCACACACACGCACACACACACACACACACACACACACGTATGTGGCCAACCATCATGGATGAGAGCCCAAACAGAACAGACCATTAGTGGGAGGACGGAGAATATGCCCAGTGGTCGAGCCATCTTTGCTTATCATGTAGGTGAAAACCCAATTTGCAGTTTGGTTCAATGGCTTTGAGTGCATTTTGGGACATCAATTACTTCAACTACTTGCTTAAAGGCTGTAATTGCAGTGGGACAGAAGACGATGTTTATTCATGCGGTCATGTATTGACAACCTTTTACCTGTGTGCATCTCTCCTGAATATTTATCTGCCCAGGATCAATCTGCAGACTTACAGAAATTGTCAAACCCAGACTAGACTGAATTCATAGATGCAGTCTTCCTTGCATTTGCACTTTTTTCTAATACATTGTGTGTATAATTAACTCCACACTACTGAACCCACACACTCTCAAGGTTCTAATTTGAAAATATTAGACACGCCCTTGTGTAGTTTAGCTTTCATTTTTGTGGCAGGATCTGAAAGGATTATCAGAAAAATAATCCATTTCAGAGGGGGGGTGAGGGGGGAAGTCGATGCTTTTAACAGATCAACACACATCAAGTTCCTTCCAAAATCCAGCCTGCCTGTGATCCCATGCTGGGAGTGATAATGGCTGGACATGGTCCTGTCTCTGGGAGTCAGCTGCTCTCCTGAGCCAAACACAAGCCACTGATGGGGCCAAGGAGAGGGTGTGTCCCTGTGTGGACAGTGGTCAATGGACTGGTGTTGACAGCTGAGTCGCTCATTGTTCGGGAACAAAACACTCGATCATCATGTGTGGTTTACCTCGGGTAACCTGAGCCGACTGTATTGTCCTGAAACCACTCCTCCGACTTCAAATTAGTCTGTGTGTGTGTGCGGGGAAGAGGAAATGTTGACAGACACGTTTCATTAACACAGCTTTGAAATAACGGCCAAAATAGCATACTTTTAGAGGTCAGTATTGCCCTCCTCAAAGTACTGAACCCAACTGAACCCTAAATTAAAAATGCAGGTCTGTTTGTAGGTGGAGGAGGGACATTTTTTTTTCTTTTTACCGAATTTAAACTTTCATTGTTAGAATAGTTTCCAAAGACATTGTTTTGCTGAAAACATTGAGTTTTGCTGAAACACTGAAAATGGACTTGTATTTCTGCAAGAATGGTGGTTAGATTCTTCAGTCAGAATGATTTTTTTGACCATTTTTTTTTATTGTTGTTTTGTCTGTTTTTTTTATACATTTTGGCTGAACTACCTGAAATTTTAGAGTTTGTTTACACAGATTAATACTTTTGAAGCCATTTTGCTGCCTATGTGTTTTTGAAGGACAGTTATACCATGGGTCTCTAATATGGGGGTTTTGCCACATGAAACCAATTTGTGCCACAATTTAATGTTTGTATTGATATTTTGTAAACAAACAAACAACAAAAAAAACAGTTTAACTAGTTTATTAAATTATGGAAATAACTATTGAAAACATTTAATGCATATGGCATTTATTACAATATATTTTGGTTCCGATTTATGTTTGCATCTCCTTACTCTTAAATAAATGATCTAGATGATATTGTTACAGATATTATCACCAAGGATAGATCTGTCCTTAAACAAAAAGTGTAAAAAATAAAAAAGGCAGTATTTTAGCCATCACATTACAAGCTCAGTATTTTATGATGTTTACATCTGCTGCTAATTACACAACCCAGAAGAACAGCAGAAGGCCCTCGCATGTCCATTTTCTTACATTTAAGAAAAATAGACGTAAGCTGTGCTGCGCATTTTGCATCCGGTGTTTGGCACACTCCATGTCAGCTGTTAAGTGGAGGCAAACATTCTGTGGCCAACTGTTATTTCCATCAGCCTCTTTTCTTTCTGCGAACAAGTGATGTGCAACTCCTTGGAGAGGCCAGAGCGGTTAAGGATCACTGCCAGGGAAATTGCTTTGCTCAGGTTGCCAGAAAACGGGCGTTTCATCTTCTGAACGGGGGAAGCAGCACAACTCACCACGGAAAGCAGATCAAAAGCTCGGGATCCAGTAAGGTGACAATGAAACTCTCTCAGAACAACACAGCTGACTCAGAAATCTGACTCAGGATCCTCAGAAGAAGGTATGAAAAATATCTTTAAAATTCAGAATCAAAACACATGCAGCCAAGGCTCTGTAATGATTTTGGATTGTAGCAGAGGAATTTAGACATGAGGCGCACATGAAGGAAAACCTGGAGACAAATTTAGGAAGGGCTAGGGGAGTTCCCACCAGATGTGGGAGCATTAATTACTCCTAATCAAAGCCTGTGCCAGCCTGGTGACATGTGGGAGAAGCTCAAGGTCGTTATTCGAACACTCATGCCCCCAAGAACAAATGCCGTTGCTTGTGTTTTGCGTCTGAGCCACCGCCCCAGAAGTATTTGAAGGCGCTATGCAGAGATGCTGTTTCAAAAGCATGAAATTCACTCCAAGTTTAAAACAAACTGCTTATGAGAAATCTGTCATTATGCCTGATGTCACAGCGATTTAAGTGAAAACACGGTGCAAAGTGCAGGGATTCATGTGTAGATCTAGATCCCATAAGATGGAAAAATGGGTAAAAAAAAATAAAAATAAACAAATTAAAAAGATAAGTGGTTCACAAGTGAAGTAAGTGAAGCATTCAGCTGTGTGAGAGTTCTTGTTTCACTCTGTTAATGGTGCCACGGGTCTGTGGAGCCAGTGTTTTTTACAGCTCTAAGGGGATTACAGGTTGTTTGTTACGGCTGGTGTCTGGGTAATAGCGATAAGGCAGACAGAGCACGTAGCATGTGTGCCAGTCACTGCCAGGTGAGTCAAGACGACTTCAGGGCCAAAGGATGAGAAAAGTGACGCAGCTCGTGTCCTGTTGACAATTTGTAAAAAGTAATTAGTTTTTTATTATTTTTTGCTATTGACTTGGCATTTGTTTTCAGCATTTGTTTTTAGTGATTTTTATGAGATTAGTTAGTCAAAACTGAACCTAGTAAATTGTTTGTTCTCTGGTGCAAAAAGAAAAATTCTGCCTAAAAACAAGGAGGAACCACATCATGTATATTTAATGTAAAATGTGCTATTTACAATTCAGGCTTTACTGTTCATTTGCTATGTAAAAGTATTTAGCAAAAGTCTTCATATTTTATAGGATTAAAGATACTGGAATTAATATATTTATATGTGCAATTATTATTTTCTTTCTTGACAAATAAAACCCTGTAGTACTTTCGTTTTCACCACTCTTAAGAGAAACACGTTTTGCTGCAATTACACAGGCGATGCTGATTTTTGCTAAACAATTTGAAAACCATATATTGTTTCCTGCTCACTTAGTAATTATCTGCTACTTCCTGTTGGTCTGTAGCATAAAATCTAAAACTTGCATATATTGCAGGTTGTGTTTGTAATGTGTGAGAAATTTCAAAGCAGTATGAATACATTTGTAAGGTACTGTACCTCAGCATGGATCAGTTAAAAAAACATGTGATTGTTTCAATTTTTCCGTTGTGTGATTAGTGTTTTACCTTCACTAGCTCAGCTGAGAAGAGGGGCAGATAGATGGGGAGTGGTGGTGACCGTCATCATTACCGCCCGTCTTCTCACCTTCTCCCTGGGGGACATCGTATCATTGGGCTCTCTCCCCGTGCTAATAGCTCTGTCAGGGCTAGCAATGTACCTTTCGAAGGTAATGTTTCCCACTGCAATTTAGCTTTCCTTGTCCCAAGCCCTGCAAGAAATTACAGGAGAGCGCTGATGTGGGGAATTTCTCCCAACAGAATCCAATTTCTTTCACCTAGACAGAATTATGAATGATTCATGCAGCACAAGTCAATCATTCCTCTGCATGCATTGAAAGAAGCATGTGTGTGTGTGTGTGTGGGTGTGTGTGTGTGTGTGTGTGTTTGGATGCACTGCACAACCAGTCGCGCAGTGTGGCATCACAGTTTTTATGCTGAGCACACAACAAATGCTAACCAATCAAAATTCACAGCTCATCCTACTCAAACCCCTCTGAAATCTAGCAATTTGTTTTACATGTGTGCAAATGTTATCTTTTTAGAGCACATAAAGACTCCAGTTCATTTTCACCTCACACTGACCCTTCAGGCATGGCAGTGAGGGCTTTAACATCTCCTCAGCTACCTCCGTTAGGCTTGACTGAGTAAAGAGGGCGAGCTCTCTTTGACTGCTCAGCCTGTGGATTACTCCTCAATATGGGATTACGCTCCAATGAATGAGTGCAGACACAATACCGGCAGCTCAGCTTTGAAATATACAATAGAGATTTAGCTATCGAGCTGAAATTCAGTATCTGCTGATCTGGTATCAGATGCGTAGATCAGATCCTGTTTACTGCCACTCACACTTGCCTGAGTCTTCATCTTTCAAGTAACCATCTTAACGAGATGTCACATCTCTGGGATTTACAATTCTTATGAAGGGATCTTGTCTTTACAGTGTTGCTCTGTGAATAAAATTATTTGTGGATGCTTGAAATGTTGGTTGACATTATAGTGACTAGTATGGAACTTGGATTGTCTGCTGCGGTGAAGCCAAAGTTATTGTGAGGTGATTTAAATGAGAAAACTCTGGTATCTTCAATTCAGTGAATGTGGATCTCTGGTCTGAAAGGCTCTATGCAAATTCAGTCAATTTATTATTCTGCATCCATCTCAGAATTGTCTTTTACTTTGTTTTCTGCATAAAAATTCAGTGAAGTTTGTGGTTGTAATGTGACAAAAATATAAAAAGTTTGAGGCATTATTATATTTCTGTTAATCTTGGTTTCATTCTTGGTCATAGCGTTTAAAGGTATTTTGCCAAACATACATTCTCCATTCTCTGGCCTTAACTGTGAAGCCTGTTTGCTCAAATCAGAGCATTTCTTTGAAGCCTGAGTGTATATTTTTCATCATTTTAAAAGGTACTATTTATAAAGGAACTATATAGAGTCTTTAAACCTGCACAGTGACAGGCTTATACATTATCTATGGTTGTCAGTTTATCAGAGAAAGCTGAGCACGTTCCACTACTTTCTTTGTGCTGTCTGAGATGAAATGGATATTGATCATTCCCTCACATTTTGCGTTCATTTGGTGCACTTGACAAAATGTTGATGCTCCTTTTAAGTGAACTGCTGACTGTCACTCTCTACTTGGGATAAAATGGGAAAAGAAATGATGTCAGTAAAAATCGTTGCTCATCCTTCTGCCTGAACATGAACCTTAAGGTAAAGGTGACAATGCTACCTGCCTCTCATGCCGCATGTGTATGACAAACATTCATTTTTATCACAAAAAGCGCGAATGTTTCAAATGATTGGAGATTTGGTGTTCAATTATTCAGGACGTAGGTACAGATCTGAAGGTGAAATGTCATGTGTGTGTAACTCTGTGACCAGGAAATAATGAGAGAGCAAAGTGGGTCAAGGACAGAGATTTTGAATATGGGTCAACTGTCAGACATCACAGAGGACTTGCTAGAAATCGTTAATCGTGTGGTTAAATAGTTGGAGTGCTTTCCTGTCTTTCTTCTTTCATGTATTCATTTTTCAGCCCCCGCTGCTCTCTTAATCTTAGATCTAAATGTAGTTCTCTGCAGTTTATGAACCACACTCTTTATGCTCCTTCATCCTTTAAACCACTTCAGCGGATTTCAGAACCATTTTGCATCTGGACTTTATTACTCATGATATTCCCTTTCAAGAAGATGGAGGGGAGGTGCGGCGGGGAACAATCCATTAATTGTGTGTGTAAAAAATAATGAGGAGGAGCCAAGTTATTGGTCCAGGAGGGTTCGGAGCCTCCTTGGAAGTATCCATGTTTAAAGCCGAATATAAAGGATTTTGTGGGGCAACTTAAAATTTAATAATTCTGAGAGAACGAACATCTGCCTCCCGAATATTCGGCAAATTAAATCAGATTTGATCTCTTTTTATTTCTATGGTCAAAGAATACAAAGCCCCATTTGTTGCTTTGCAAACATATTCATACTCCTTAAATGTTTTCACATTTTGTCTAAATTTATTTCCATTTCATGTGAAAGACCAACACAAAAGAGTGTGAAGTGATATAAAGTCACACACTGTTTGTTTTTACAAATAAAAATGTGCAACATGCATAGTATGCTTTTGTACTCACCCTTCTACTCTGATTTGAATTGTATTGTGATGGCGCAGCCCCAACCCTCCCCCTGAGAGCAAAACACACACGCAAACGCTCACGTAAATTAAATTACATGTCCCGATCTTTGTGACAGCTGGATTGGCCTACACACTCACCTCTCTCTGTTTGTACTCTGCACATTGCAGGCCTTGATACTCAAACCCAATTTTTTTTTTTTTTTTTTTTTGTGAAATCCGATTGTTTTTGCACAGTCGATCACATTTCCAAATAACTTGCATGTGATCTTTTTGTGTGAACGGCAAACAACCTAAAAGTGTCCCGCATGCGCAGTGGCAGACACAGTAACGTCATACGAAGCGAGCATGCTCAGTGTTGACGGGAGTGAACACGGACGGTAATGGAGGAGCATGTCTTGCCATTTTCAAGTTGTTGTCCGGCACATTAACAACTCGATCTGCGTTACCATCTGCCGTGATTCTTGTTTTTGTTCTTGCTTCTGCGCATCAGGATGCAGAGGGGTGAGGAACACGTTGTATGCCGTACAGACATAAGTCGCATTTGAACAGATCAGATACATATTTCATCTGGGACAGCATATCCAGGTGGCCTGGGTTGCATTTGCAAAAATCCGATTAGTGTTGTTCAGACTCGTAGACAAATATAAGGGCAAAAAAAAAATCTAATTTGAGTCACTTCAGGCTGCAGTGTGAATGTAGCATTAGAGACGCTCGTATACAATTTACTCACATTTACATTTAACCAAACAGACGTGGTCTGCTTTACTTATAAAGAAGTGGTGAATTCTACTGTCAACAATTTTGATTGTAAATAGTTTTATTTGAAAACAGTAGCTTGAAAATGGAAGCGGGAACTTAATTGTGTTATCAGTGTTTTTAATGAAATAAAGTTAATGATTAATTGCTGGTTAATCTGATTGTGGGATTAAGGTTTTCTAAGAAAAGCCCCTGACCCTGGTGGAGTTAGTCTGGACTGGTTCCAGAGGGGGTCACATTGATGCGTAGCACTCTCAACAAAAATACTCTGGCATGGGAGTCGTAAATATTGAATTGTCTGACTGACACTAGGAAACTGATTAGAGTTGATGGGGACAGATGGAGCTGAATGCAGGACAATCCTAGTGGAAAAACTGTTGGAGAGCAGAAAACTTGAGGCTGGTGCAGAGCTTCACCGGTGCAGAGAGGGGGTTCTACAAGCTCCTCACTTATGGGGGTTGGATACACTCCACATTTTTCAAATTTTCATTTGTGAACAACTGTGCAGTAATTTCTGTTAGTCTATCCTGTAATATCTCTGTAAATACAGTAAACAAACATGTTAAGTTGATTAAAACAAAATGTTAAAAGAAAATGTTTTGAAGGCACTATAATGCAAGATAATTTCCAGCTTTGCTCCATTAGTTTCACTCTGCAGCGCCCGACTTCTCCGTATTTGTCTCTTCCTCTTGCTCCAGTTCCACTCTTGCGGTTCTCTTGCATCATCAACTAAATCCTCATTATCACATCACAATGCAACTTTTATGAAGTCTAGGAATCTAATTGCATATTTTGTTTGTTTAATAAGGCTACCGGCTGAAGCAACAAAGGCAGAGATAGATTATGGGAATTATTCCACACTGATGCAAAAATGTTACAGACGAGTGATCTGTCATATGTTTATATTATCTTTGATTTTTATCAAAGTTCCAATTTTGCAGTCTGTGAACAGAGAAGCTCAAAAGGAGTACAGCATGTTCTAAGATTTGGCTTTGCAGAAACTGAAGGTAACAGCTGTGACACTCGTCTGCCAAACAACCTTATTTAAACACCTATAAAGTGCAAAGCAGCATGCCAGCAGAATTAGCTCATCGTAGCAGCATTTTTTGAAGCCATTGTTCATCTAACAAAAGCAATTCCAACAATCTTCTGAAATACATGCATAAAAAAATCAGCTGAAATGCTGACATTTCAAATTATTCCCACACTTTTTTTATTGAGAGACACAGTGTTGCCTGATGTAATGAGTACTAATATTTTCCTTTGTATGGATTTTGCTTTGTCTTATGTTGTTTTTCATATACACTGAATCCCCCCAAAGGCCTCCTGGGAAGCAGTACAGATGCTCAGTGATTTTTCCTAGTGAAATAATGTGAAATTGAATTGCTGAGGAACTGAATCGAATATATGAAGAAGGCTTCTGTTTGCAAACAGTATTTTCAAAGAAGGGTCTAAATCCGAGATTCCTCCAAGCGGCTGTCGGTTCATTTAATTTCTAAGAATTGGATTTGAAAATAGTATTCATATCTGCAGAATTGAGTCTATGGCATCTGGGAAGACTTTGTTTGACAGTCGGGTTTCCCTATGTTGTCCTGCGTAAAGGTAGAAAGGCAGTATATCAAATCAGTTTGTTTTCCTGCAAGTCTAAGAAACAGATTGCCATTTGGCTTTTTTTCCCCATCTGGCAGTAAAGGAAAATCAGCCTGTGAAGCACATTAAAGCATAACAGCTTAAATTTCCTGTACGGTAATGATGTTGTACACGAGCACCTCGGGCACAGCTTAACTTCAGCCCAGACAGAGAAGGTTGAGTTTAAGCTCATCACCCAGTTGTTGATATTAATGAGTGGAGGATGACTTCATCTGTCATCCCCCATTTTGTGTGTGTCACCTTCCATCCATAAAACAATCAGTCAGGTACACTTGTAGGGCAGTGGGTTCTACCCACACAGTGGCAGTGTGTGTGTGTTTTTTTTATTTTTTTTTTATTTTAAATGGCTTCCCATTATTCATTTCCACACATTAACACATTATTTCTCCCACTGACACACTACCCCATTTATTTTAGATTAATACTGAAAACGCTACAGGTCAGAGTGATGTGTGGACTGCCAATGAGGCACTCAGCAAGAGGCGCTTTGTACTGACAAGACAGTTGTCTCCACCCGGTGGTCGCTTTTGGAAATTGAAAGCGCGCGTTTGACAAAAATACATTTTGAATGTGAATATTGTTTCCATATTGTTGCATAATTTAACTGAAGTTAGCCGTCAGTGCCACTTCTTATATTCGATCTCTTCCTCCCTTCTTCTCTGTCTTCTGGTCTTCCTTTGTTTCCCTCCCTTGATGTCTGAGTCCTATTCCTTCAACCCACTCGGGTGTGCCTAATGAACAGCATTTATCAAAGTCCTTTTCCTTTGATCAGAGCAAAGCCACTGTGCAAAGCTTTCCTCTCCCCACTGTAATGTGACTGTGGACACTCCCTGTAAAAGTCGCCGCGCTCACAGGTCCCGTTTCCTCAAACAAAACAAGGATTTGCTTTCGCACAAGTCATTAGACGAAGTGGCCCCTGCTTGTAATGAGCCTTCTTCAGTGTGGAGCTTGTTACTGTGTGATGGATTGCATCTCCACATTGCTGGCTGTGTGAGGTGCATCAAGGTCCTAAAACAAATATGTACAGAATAGGTCACAGCAGCTTTGAGTTTCAGTGTGGTTTTGTCTTACCTAATGAGATCTGTTGCATAAAATATCCACCTGCCTGTAAGTGTTGTGTTCAATGTTGTTGTCCAAGGAGCAATTTAAACCAATTGCTGTGCCATCCACAGGTCTTTCAAAAAGTGCAATGTGAGATAGAAGAAAATATTCCTGTAGCCCAGTGCAATTGAAATAAAACACGGCACCTTGATTGTAGACTAACTCTCATCTACACCATCAACTACGTCCAACATGAGCACTAATCAAGCTCATGTTGGACGTTTGGAACCAAAACAAATAGAAAGAGTTTGGTTCCAGTTGAATGCTCTTGGCTGTATTATTTTTACTGTTTTAGATATTTTTGTTGGCCTATGAACTTTTTGATTTTGATATTTGTAGGTATGTTCTCTATTTCCATTTTCTGTTCTATGGTATGTTTTATGTTGCCTTTTTAGTTTTAACAAACTGCATTCCTGTTTCCAATTAGTTTTGCCTTCTGCTTCTGAGTCTCAACCACTTTCTAGTTTATTGTTATGACATAATGCATACAGTTTTATCTTCATCTACCTATCCATTGCACTCCACTTATCAGAGATAGGGCCGCAGATCAAAATGGAAACAGACATGCCTTTTCTCAATGACACTTGAGAAAAGGCATGTCTTTTCTCAAGACATGCCTGACACTCATTTTGGGGGATCCTGAAATATTCCCAGGTTAGAAAGGATATATAGTCCCTCCAGGAAGTTCTGAGTTTTCCCTATGGTCTCAATTAGATATGCCTTTCAATCCTCCAAATGGGATTCATCCTTTGTCAGATTCCTTAGCCATCTCATTTGGTGCCTTATGTAGCAGAAAAGGGGCTCACCTAAGTCACATTGGATTAGGCTGGGATCTTGTTCTTTTGGTCAAGACCACAGCTGAGGGTTGTGAATGTCGACAGACCAGTTTAATCTGTAACAGTGGTCTCAAACTGCATTCCTTGAGGGTCAGAGTCCTGCAACTTTTAGATGTATCCCATGTCCTACACACTTGAACGGCGAAACTGCCTCAGTAGCATGCAGTCAAGCTCTGCAGAGTTTTGCTAATGAACTAATATTGGAGCCAGTTGAGCTGAAGCAGAGAGACATCTAAAGGTTTCAGGAGACTGAAGACAGGAGTGCGAGACCACTGATGTAGACATTAGTTGTTTGGCTCGGGTCTGTCTTCACTCCTACAGGTGCCACAACAGATCAAAGCAGTCTCTGTATTATTGCAAATGAGGTCCCAGTCCCAAACCAAACACTCTCCTGTCTATGACTACACCTTGAAATGATCTCTGTGAATATCTCTTTTAAAGTAAGCACCTTGATTTCTCTATAAATATGAATGCACCTTTGAAGCCTCTGCTTCTATGTGATGTATTTGTACTTCTGACAGAAAGCATAATTCACTTTTGTCACATTTTTACAGAGCATAAATGCTGTTTACAAAGAGTAAATTAAAGATGTTGCATTCTGCTCGCGAGCTAGCATTGCATCTAAAGTCTGCATGTGTTCTTAAAGCACATAAACATTGAGGTCTGCTTAATGACTCCTTGCACTTGGAAACCATGTTTCTAAAGGGTAAAAACATAAATCCAGATTTTTTTTTTTTTTATTGCATCACATCCTAACCACAATGAAGCTGACAGTATATTCAACAAAAAACCCTGGGCAGGCCCCTTTAGCAGCCCCGCCTGTTACCGTGATGGAACAAGCCATTAAAATCATAAATAGAAAGGTAGTAATGAAATATCAATTAGGCCATAAGAGAAGGCCAGCACTGAGTTTATGAGGATGGAGCTCATTAAGAGGACTACAGGCGAAGCTGGAAGATCATTCTGTAATACTCCGCTGATAATCCAATTAGTCTGCAATAGATTTCTTCTGCTGGAGAAATCTTAGTGGAGTAAAGTTTCACTGCACAGCAGGCACATAAATCTCAGTGGCTCCTTTAAAGCTGAATAATGATGATGTAATGGATGGGGAATATTATCATAATTATTACTTAATAATCATATATTTTAAGTGGCTAATATCAGTGTTATCTTCAGAAACTGCCCTTTGTCACAATCTCCATTTTTTTTTCTTTGATTCAACATATTTAGTTTTCACTCTTTAATAAGACAGAAATTGGATAGTGTTGACTTTAGAAATAATAATTTCTGCAATTTTTAGTATTAAGGTACTTGGCTCAGCAGACAATATGAAGACATCAATTTTTTATCAGGCCCTGTTTTCCCCCCTCACTCACTGACCTTCAGTCCGTGAAAATTCAGCTCAATAATTCAGCACACTCTGCATTTTTGTCCCTGAAGACATACAGTACAGCCCAACGAACAAACACACACACACACACACACACACACACACCCACACACACACACACACACAGACACACACACCAGGTGCATGGAAGCATGCTATATGGATTTTAATTGGAAAGAGAACTGACTTGTATGTTTCCCCACATTTAGTTTTAGATCAAATAGATTTTCTTTTCTATAATTTTACCATCTATCACTCTGTTTGGAGGAGCTACCAGTAATTATATGTACATAAATCCAAACAACTTATTTATTTTTATCTCAATTCCAAGAGCAGGGGTTTGATTTGATTGATTGGTACATAGCACATGCTTTCTGTCCTTTTTGTTTTACTAGAGGGAAAGCCAGGCAGTAGCCATGCCCTGCAACAATAGGGTTCCAGTTTGTTCCTGAAAATAACGTTGTGAATTTGCCTACTGGAAGCCTAAAAAAACCCCTTCCATCATCATTATCATTATCAGAGCTCTGTCTGTTTTTTATAGGCATATATAATTTTAGCAAGTCTTGCTGACTTTATGTCGGACATGAAATGGTTTATCACCTTACTCCTTTTCCATTCACAGTGCATGAGAGAACCAGTCATGGCTCAGAAATAAAAGATAGCAATGTTTTATGGTGAATTGGGCGGAAAACACATTAAGACATTGCAAAACTCAACCATGCCTGCCTGCCTCAACCTAATAATGCATTTTTTTATTGTCTCAACCAGATGTTTGCAGCTCATCCAGCTCACTCTGACAATTTCCTAACAGCAACACCTGAACAATCATGGGTGGTAAAGCAAAAAAATAACCTTTAGAATAATGTTTGGTGGGCTGGTGGGATTTCGTAATGCTAGGCCACTGGTTTTCAAAGTATTGTACAAATACCATTGCAGCTATCTTTGGTGGCACTTGAGAAATTTTGAAATTACAATTTAAAAAGGTAAGTATAAAGAAGCTGAGTTGTTCATCTGCACTTGCTTATGATTCAATAAAAGGTTACTTTCATTTATTTCATTTCTTTGACCAAAAAGAATGAGTGGAACTCTAAATATGTTTAATGTCAAGTGTTGCTCTTTTGACGTTGGAGCCTTTTTACATTTTTCAACCATTATTGCCAAAGTACAATGCTTGTCGCCGTGGAGCAAACATTATATATTTACAGAGTGAGACCCTGTTAATAAAACACAACTGAATTGCAGTGTTTACAGAACAAGTCTGGAGTGGAATGTGCTGCGGTTTAAATTCACAGTATTTAAATATTTCTGTCGTTTGCGCGCGCAGGTGCCGATTCATTTTGCATTGAACAATCCTCGTCTGTGTCTGTTTCCAGTTTAATTTCACACCTGACTGTCTCAGACATAAGTGTAGCAGTCTACTTCATCTCCCACCTAATCTATCACAGGCCCTGCGTTTCATTTCGCGTACACAGCAAGCTCTCACCCCGTCAGTCCAATCTGATTCTTCCATGACCTACTGTAACAACACCCATTACTGCAGTGGCTGAGAAAATGATGTGAGATGTGAAGATAGACCTGAGAATTGGTCGCTCTTCTCTTACAAGTCCTCTTGGAGTAATGTAGAGTCTCACTGTCTGCAATCTTCTGAAAATATCTTCACAGAGACATGATCCACGTCTTTAAACCAAGATGTTCGGAGGAGATGTTGAGCTTAATGTGTCTGCTGTATGTAAACCATCAGCTACTCTAAAATTAATTAAATACATGCTGGTGGGTATACCTAACTTTATATGTATTTATAATTTGTTATAATGCATTAATCTGTTTGTGATGTTTACATTCAATTATTTGGTTTCCACAGATTTCTGTTTTCCCTAAAAGAGATTATATGTTTTGAATGTTATTACAGAATATTTACTATGTCCACACAGTAAATATTCTGTTTTATTTTTTTATTTAATTTAAATGCTTGCCAACATCCTTACTTGGAGCACAGTCCAGTGCTGTTGTTTCTTCTATAAAACAACAGAATTATGCATGATTTTGTTCATGATCTTTGGTATAAAATGACAGCATATGTAGAGGGTCTGAATTCTAAGTGACCAAAACCCAGCACCAAATGTACTCTAGACTTACTCTGTGCATTCGGCTTTTTTCAAATCACACATCTAATTAATTTTGCACAGTGATTCCAATATCGCTTATTCAAAATAATGTCAACTCCAAATCTGAGAGCCTGCATGGTTCAGTCAGCTCTTTCCAAACGTGCTCATTCATGTATTTATGGACCTTGCTTTATGCACTGGTGCACATTTATGTTGGAACAGGAAGGGACCACCTCCGAAGAGTTCCCACAGAGCGAGAAGCATGAAATTGTCCAAAATGACTTGGTTTGCTGAAGCATTGTGGGTTAATTTCACTGGAACTAAGAGATGGAGCCCAACTCCTGAAAATTGGCATTGCACTAAAATCCTGTCTGCACTAAACTTTGCACTTCACAGAATGCTGTCAGGAAAGTGCTTTTCATCTGGTGGCTGCCAAACCAAGACTCCTCTAGTAGATTTCAAACTGGAAAAGTGTGATTCATCACTCTGGAGGACAAGTCTCCAAGCTCCTAGTGTTTCTGGGAGCATGCTTAACACCACGGCATCCAGCATTATGCTTTGCATTTGGTGCTCAGTCTATAAATCCCATTCCATACAGCTTTCTTTGCACTGTTTTGGAGACAAATTTGAAGATCATGTGATGTTTGAATGTCTGTTTCTGCAGATTCTGCAGAAAGTTGGTGACCTCTGTGTCCTGTGTGCCTCAGCATCTACTGACTCTTCTCTGGGATTCTCTGTGACCTACTGCTTCTTGTTGGCTGAGGTGTCATCCTTCCCAGAAATAATTTCACCACTGGACTTATTGCAAAGCTGGCACCCTGTCACGGCACCACACCGGAAATCACGGAGCTCCTGAAAGCAACACTTTTTTCTTCTCTCAAATCTGCAAGGCTATCCGAGGCATTTTTTTTTTCCCTCCATGACCACAAGGCACATTTCCACACTCATACTGGGCATGTGGTTGACATAATCACAGGCAGCATACTGTACAACTGCCATCAGGAGTTTTGTCAGGATTTGATCATTAAAAAATGACTTGACACATAATCTATAATTCAAACAACAGTTAAATCTGCGTTCTTACAATAACATATACTGTATGTCTGAAAAAGCGAAGCGATTTCAAAGCCTTTGCGTGACTAGAAGCAACATTTGAATTTCTGTCTGGAGAGTAATAGACATTTGAAAGGTCTATCACTTATACAGCAGCTTTGTGAGTCTGATACTTGGTAAATATTGCTTGTAAAAAGTGATTGAATTCTCTTACACGAGTTAGGTTAAACTGAAAGAACCTGTGCTTTCAATGATATGTAGCATAACTGCTTGCATTTTTGGTTGTGTTAGCTGTTTGATCTGTATGTTCATATACATTTGTGACATTTCTTTAGAAAGCAACTTCATCGTATATTTAGTTTCTTTCTATCATTTCTTTAAATAATTGTGAAGTAGCATTTATTCAAAGACACAAAAAATAAGCTTTAATAATTTAATCTCTGCAAAAGACTTCTGGCATTACATTCAGTGTGACTGTCATTCCCTGTAAAGGTTTGTAGGCCTTTTAGCCTCATTTCCATCTGGACATGGACTCAGTCAATACCAATTTAGGCTTTATCAATAATTCAATCTTGGCTGATGATTGCTTCTCATTCAGGCTTTTCATGTGATACGGAATTGTGAATAATTGGCATTACTACCTTTAGAACATATTATTGCCATTCAATCCATTCAGACTTCCACAGTATGAAACCGTCAAAATTTTGCTCTCATGAAACACAAGCTCTGTAATTCTGGGAAGCTTCAGGAGTGTGTTGTTTAGCTATCATCAGTGTGTGCTGTTGATCAGCTGCCTCAGAGGGGACTCTTACTGATCTCCGTCATTTATAAGACAACACAATTTTTGTTTGGAAATATTTCTTGTGAAACAGATGGTCATTTTGTGAAAACTAAAATAATAAAGGAGCAACACTTATCGCTCTTGTTAAGCACGACACAGCAAACAGATAACTGAATGGCAGACCTTTGTTTTTTTTTTGGTCTAATAAATAAAACTTATCAGTAAACTGAAAGATCCTTGTAGCAGGAAGCAATCAAGCATCAATCTTTTATCTACTTTTTCAGTTTCCTTCAAGGTCTAATCTTTGCCTTTGTGTAATGGCTGCAGGAAAACAAATATATATAAGGAAAGAGAAGCAGGAAGACGGTGCAGTAAAATGTTGGAAATGCAGCATTGGTGGAAAAATTAGCGAAATTCACTTTTGCTAATCCATCTTTCATGATAGTGTACATCAATGCATGATGACAAGAGTTTCCTGTGCAGTTGGCCTTCAGTATTTGCAGTGTTAGGGACCACAGGCCCCTGCAATTATTATCAGCAGTCTTCTATAGCCCTGCTGTAGGGGGTACAGCCAATCAGGAAAATTATTCTCCTGAATTGACCAGAGAAGCCAGCTTGTATCAAGTTTCTCTACTTTCCCTGAGGCAGATCAAAATTTTATCTATATTGGTGTAATGACCAGAAAGACCCCAACCTTTTATCAAAATCTCAGGAAAATATTTAATACCTATTACCTTTTGAGGTGGCCAATGAAAAACCAGAAACCAAGAATAAATGAGAGAGAATAATGAGGAGCCACCAATATTCTAAAAAAATTATGGGTTTTGTTTTAATAAATTATTTACAGCATTGCTGTATCTACTACTCTTTATATTCTTTCTCAATGAGAAAACTATTTTATATATAATATATATGTTAAAGAAAACAAAGCTTTCGCATTTGCTAATGCTTTTAATTTGGGTTTTATCAACCATAGGATAAAATCTTATTGTTACCTACTTCCACTTTCTGCATTTGCATTAAGAATGGATGTATACATAAAATCTTAACACCGTACAGCAATAACAGTTAATTTTACACCAGTAACGAAGCCAACCTTCAGCGGTAGTGGGCAGGGGGGTGATTGCTTTGCTGAGGTCTCCTGATCATCCCTCTGGACCGTAGCCAGTCTGACAATAGCAGACCTCTTCATCATTTAGAAAATGACTTTAAATGTCTTTGCGATCCAGAGTAAGGAAAGTGTTGGCTGAAAGGCTGGAAACAATGTTATCTGAAATTGAGCCCAGGTTTGGTGCATGAAAGTTCCCGCCATCAGCAGGTAGCGATGGGATTGACTCTCAGAGATAAATGAGGCTGTGTAATTATGTACCTTTATCAGTTCCAGGCAGACTTGATGTTGGAGGAAGTCATTGGGCTTGTGTCCTTGTCATATTTCCGAGAAAGGCGGTTTGGCCAGGAGGCGCCTTGGTGGCCCTCTGGCACCGTGGCAGGAGAGGTGTCTTTTTAGGGTAGTTATGCTTTTTATAGAGCATTAAATCACTGATGCATGCTAGATGAGGCAGTTTAATGACACTGGAGGTTACACTGGTCTCCTTCACACTACTAAACCACACGAGAGCTACTTCTTTATGGCATCTTGTACTATATATATTTTTCCTGCATGCAGGAAATACACTTAATTTCTAGGCATGATGTACTGCTGTTTTCAAGCCGCACGCACTCACTCACATGTATACAGATAAACATGAGCACCGCATTGGTTGTACCTCTGTGCCTCAATGCAGCTTTGGCCTGACAAAAACGGCAGTTCAGCTGATTAAACCCTTTACCACGGGACTCATGTCCGTGGTTACTGACACACAGGAAGTTCCCATCATGCAGCATGCATTTCATATGAACTGACAGCAACACTCTTAAGAATTTGGAAGAGTATTTAGGCCACTGAGCCGCCCCAGTTGTCAGCAGAAGAGAAGTACCTCACAGCACACTTTGCTGAAAACTGACTGCAACATTAGTGTACAATGGCAAGCACATATAAGATAAAGGAGAAGTGATGTGGAATAGCCAGGTTTGGCTTGTTTCTTAAAAAAAAACAAATCATTGCAAACTGTGGGTTGCTATGGTTCACATTTATTTTTACCTGCCTTAAATTATAGATACATACAGAAAGCAGTGTATTAAGATCAGTGACTCACTTATTAAAAACTGAGAAGGTAATCATTTGATCACTGAATGCAACATACTAAGCTTATACATTAAACCACAACTATATATTATATGGTAGTATACAGCACATATGACATATTTCAGATGGTATGTCTTAAATTAGAAAAAGAAAAAAAATGGCAACAAAAGCAGAGATACATTCAATCCATATTCAGTTTTCATCTAATCCTGAAAACCAGATGGGTTTTAACTTCTGCAAAGAAGTACTTCTCAAATTACCAACAGATTTTGAAAAACAAAACCATTCTCCTGGGTTGATAAGCTCCGTAATAACCCCGGTTGATTCCCGAGTATCAGCTGAGTGCTTAAACACCATTGAGATCAGCAAAAGCATGATTAGACAATGAGGAACTCATCTTTTTCATAACTCGTTTTAGGGTCGCTTTCCGTCCCAGCTCGTCTTTGAGATAATGTCCTATTTAATTAGAAATTGGAGATATCACATTGTTTTTTAATGAGAGAAACCCTTTAGCAGAGTATATGGGGCATCTGAGAATCATGCACAAGAAAGATAAATGCATCCAAGGACGTGAGGGAATCGCACAAAATGCATTTTCACTCAACTGCTCTTTATTTCCAATTCTCTATTCTCAAAATGCTTTCCTCAAATATGCTTTAACATGTACATGGGGACCACTAAGTGCAATTTCCTGTCACAGATGTGTGAAAACCTAAGATTCAACCAATCCCTACCTACTTTAATATTTCTTCCATTATCTTCCTATGTCTGACACAAACACTTGCATACAATAATGTTCTATTTTGTACTTTCCCCCCATTTAACTCAATGATTTCTGTGCCAACCTGCAGGGTAACGATGAAATCAAAATGCATTTGCTTGGGGAGAACAAGCGCTGAGCCATGAAAGCCGCTTCCTGTAGATTTTCAGCAGGTTACTAATTCCTCCATCACCTCTGTTGCACACTGAGCGACTTTGACCTTTTACTCCGTCATCGTCATGAGGTGTAAAAATTTCAAAAATACACACCTTTATAAAACAAAAGGTTTCTTAGTAATGAAAGAAATATACATATATATATATATATTCTTTGTGCTCTGCCCTTGTAGTGCCCTCTAAACCACCCATGGGCTCAACGACACATGAATCCAGTGTCCATGTGTTTCAGAGACCAGTTGTTGATTTGTTGGCTAGCACAAGGTAATGCATGATAAATTTGTAAAGGAATAATTTACATAATCAAATATTTTGCATAAAAGTGAGATGTACATTATAAAAGGAAAATTATGTATGGACTTGTGACTTTTTTAAAATCTTTTTCAAAATGTCTTTCTCACTGTTTAATCAATGTCACATGCTGTTTTTATTTTAATTATGTAAAGCACTTTGAAATGCCTTGCTGCTGAAATGTGCTATACAAATCAAATTTGATTGATTGATTGATTGATTGATTGCATTTTTACGCACTACAAGCATTCTGAACAAACTCCAAATAGCTTGAAAATTCAGGAAAAAAAAAAAAAATACTTTAAGAAAAAATCAGAAACTGCAACGAGTGAACTGCCAAAATAAGTGAGGCTGCCAGACACTTTTCTGACTTCATTAGGGGTGTTAAATGTATGCTGCAATGATAGTTATAGTTGACAAAAAAGTGGCCCTTTCTGGCATCATAAATTTGCAAAAACAGCAAACCAGTATTGTATTTTTTGGAATCTTGTTAGAGTATCTACAGTTGTGGGAGACTTTATAGAGGCAAAGCCTTTTTCATCGGGTACATGTTACATTAGCAAATACGAGCAAAACCCCAAGGCGAATTTCTGAGGTTGTATACACTGAAGTATCTTCCTCTCTGGCCTAAATGTGAAGGTAAGTGTTGTGAATTAATGGTGCTGGAGGTGACAGCCTGAAAGAATAAAAGTGTTTAAACCCAAAGTACTACCAGAGCTCGCTTTAGTGAGATATTGACGCTGTTGTCATAATGCAAGACTTCTGTCAGGATGTCTGAATGCTGGCTGCTAATAGGAAGTGAGCTATTATCAGCGCATGTGCCCCGCAGGCTCTAAAACGTCAATGACAGCATTGTGACTTGAATAAGAAATGTCCTACAAGGAGCATGGTTTGAGCCATCAAACTGTGATCACTTGTGGTTGCAGGCAGCGAATGGATAATGCAGGGCAGCAGCTCCTGACAAGGTGCTGACGGATGCCCAGCTTAGCACCACAACACATCTCAGTGATTTGTCACCTCACTGACGTCCCCGTGTCCCTGCTCAACCGGGGAAAGACATATGACTGATGCATGTCTCGGAAAGAGTAATAACAGGTAATTCTACACGGTTATTAGAACCGAATCACGAACCAGGTCGTGATTCGGCACTGGACGAGCTTCATTCAGGCTATTCTGAAATGTCTTTACTAATGTTGACTTCACATGCTGTTCAGGATTTCTTTTTCTTACATTTTATTCATGTTTACAGAATGAATAGGGCAGCTTGAGTGAAAACATGCCTGATGTCCGTTTCAATCACTTTTTAAGTGCTCCTTGTATATTTTTGGAAGCAAAATATTTCTAAATGTCTCTTTCTGGTGACATAAGGAAACATTTTAGAGCCTTCTTTCAACCAGTTGACTTGCTTGTGGCTAAAGGGGTGCAACAATAAGTAGAGCAGGATCAGTGATGCATCCATGCAATTCTTCAAGAGTTGCATATAAAAGAAACCACTTAAATAGCATAAGAGAAAACTGTAATTTTGAAACTAAAGCATAAAGCAATGCTATTTTCTGACGCTTTTAACCGCTCCTTGAGGCAACACTCTGTGTCCCAGTAACTCATCTGCAGGCAGACTGAACTGGCATTTAACATTCATTATTGTTTGCAATCAGGCCACGTTCACTGAACTTAAACTGTAAAACACACACATTCCAGGGATTGCAATACTCTTTCTTCACTGGACAAGATGTAATGTTGGAAGCACCTAGAAAGTGTTTCTTCAGACTTCACTTTGACAAAACTGTGAGACCTTGTAACACAAAATCTTATTACAGCCCTAATGCATAATTGAAGTTGTAATAAAAGCTGTGAGTTGAATTTTTTCCTCTTAATTTTCATCTTTTGTTTTCGCTGTTCTGACCTAACTAACTAGCCTCCAAGTGGGCCCGTCTCCTCCTCCACTCTGATAACTCCTTCTCCACTCACTCTGCTGTTAAGATTAGATTTGAATTTATGAAGATTGCCTCACCTGGTGCGCCGCTGTAATCTATGCCGACGTTGTATTTCACGTTTAGGCCCGCATTTCCAATGCAGTCAAGAAGACCCGTATTTCACCGTGACAATGTAATCACAGGTCCACATTAAAAAGTCATTATTGTTTAAAATTGTGGGCTTGACTGGAAAAACACTAAGCTGTCGCTCCCCATTCACATGGATGTTTACCCAGGAGCAGAGGGCACTGTGATTTAAATGCACGCTTACAACCTTATTGATCACTCAGGGACTTGAACAAAACACCACAGGGTAATATCATTGTCTTCTGGATCCACTAGTTCCTTTTGTGCTGATTAGCAATAATCTCAGTAACAAGCTTTGGTCCCGGCAGATTAGCAAAAGGATAAAAACACCACATGTTTATTCTGAAAGCTCAGACATTCTATAATCCATCTTTGCTTTCTTGCCTGGCGGACCACAATGCAAGGATTTTAATGTATTTTTCTCCACTTAGCTTTTTAATAATAGCTTTGTTTAACGCTTCAGGTCAGATTATGTGATGTTTGAACTAATGGATCCAATTAGTTGTGTACGTCCTGAAAGGAAAAAAAAAAACAAAAAACAGCTAAACACGAAGATATTTTAAATGCCAACACCTGCTTGTTAATGTTTCCTGCTTTCTCAACTCTCAACACTGATCTTTGCCAGTGAATTTCATCAGGTTTCAAGCTTTCATGTTAAATTCATTGCACGTGCTTGTAGTTATTTATTTAAACAAGCCCGCAAATGTCCTCGGGCGCAATATTTTAAAGTTGACGGCTCAACACATGAGAGTGGCTTTGATCTCGACAATGGAGGTCCCTCTCCATCATTCTTTTTCCCAGCAGCGAAGCCGGAATTAAGGAACTTGTAAACAAAGGGATTTTCATTTTCGTCATGAAAAAAGAGAATGGTTTTCAAGGAAATTAAAACAAACCAGCAGTTGGACCCACATAGTTCCACCTCATCCTGACCTTATCAGGATGCATTCCTTGGCTGAGCCATTATCAGCCTCGCTCTCTACTCAGACTTTAATCAGCATGATTTCAGCAAGGATCGATAACTTCTTTTCATGTCTCACACCATTCACATTTTTCGACAAATCAATACAGCGAGTGGTATGCTTTTTGCTTCCCAAACATAAATGTCATCTTTCAGCTATTGCTTGTTCTTGTCAAAATGTCAACGTGGTAAAAGGTATTCTCTTCCTTTTCTTTTTCTTCCTACGAAATAAATATTGTCGATGTAGGTTAAAGACATTAAGATTGCATGTGGCATTTGAAGACAAAATGTCTTGATGAAAAATGTTGCCTGAACCAACCCTGGGGGTTTCAACTTTCATCTTCAGAGGGTTTGCTCTTTAGCCCATTTCAGCCTATCACCTACATTTTTAGCATTTAGACAAACTGAACTCTTTCTTTAGACAAGATCATGTCAAACTCACACTGGTCTATTGTTTGTGCTTCATGTGGTCTGTGTGCAGGTGTAGGTCCTGTTCTCCGAACGATATGACTGAACTCTCAAAAGGTTTTCGTCCAACAGAGTCGGGACCTGATGCACCAAATAAGAATTGATCCCTGCATTAGGGTGCATTTGCTAAAAATGCCTTGTACTTTATCACGGGCTATGCTAAGTTGTTTACTTTTTGCAAATCAGCTTACTTTGGGTAAAGCAAAGCCATTGACCAGAGGAGTTACTTTTTGAACCTCTGTTGCCCTCCACCTCTTCCTTACTGTCAAAGCCAAAGACAGTAAGGAAGCTCTTTATCCGTGCAGATATCACCGGTCCCACGAGCAACCGATGCTAAACCAGATGTAATATTTTTCTTTATAAAATCTTAATTGCAAACAGTGAAATTTTCTGTGTTTATGTTGATAAACATTATCCATGAAATCAAAAAAACAAAAAAACAAAAACAAAAAAAGATTGCTCATTTAAAGGCCTCTCTTTTCATTTCCTATGGAACTTGCATGACTCCAGCCAAGGAAAATACGTGCTATATTTGATTTTGATCAAACAGAGAGATCAGTTGGATTATAAATATTTCTAGAATTTAAATATATACAGTCATTGTAACATTGTCTATTCAAAAGGGCCTTCTTTAAAGTCGACTGTCCTGCAGCCTTAAAAACTCCTTTATCTACTAAAATGATTTTGAATATGAAGCCTCATCCTAAGCTGTTAAACATGTAGCTTTTCCCTCAACAAAGGGACTTTGCAGTGTCAGTGAAATGCATATCCAGCCCAATTCAATGGGGATTGAAGCGGCTTTGTTCCTGCGGACGCTTTGTTTTCCTCTGGATTTATGATCATTGTGTTTTGTTGGCAGGAGTGTGTGTGATTACCGCTTACACACTGATTTATACCTTACATTTAATTATCTGAGGGGGTCTGCAGGTTTCCTCTGCCAATGCATTCCCTCTTTTGAGACTGTGTGGGGGGACAGAAGCCCCTCTGGTTTTCACCCATCATATTCTCTTCCTGTCTGCAGAACAAGACTCACTGGCGAACCCTGTGCATCCTGGCAGCGGTCAATTCAGCCCCAGAGCAAAGCAGAGAGATGTTTTAGGCATTCATACCAGGTATGGACTCTGAAAGGAGGCTTTTGGGAAATATGAAGATGGTGTCCACTACAATTCCCACTCTTGAATGATGTTTTCCAACCACCTTTAAGTTATATACTTAAAGGTGGTTTTTATAACCTGGCTAGTAAAGCCAGGTTATAAAAACTATTTTTTCAGCTACTTTCCCAGTTTATGGAATTATTTTCTTTAAATTGCCTTATGCAAGTCAGATAAGAGCTATGAACTATTAATCTCTCTGAAGTCATTAGCTGTCAGTTTTAATGCTTGAACTGTAAGATCTCCTAAATCAATGAATGCCTTTACAAAACCTTTTAATTCTGAAAGACAATAGGATACAAATGCAAAAACTGCCAGATTCTTCACCATGGCGAGCAGCAATCCCAGAATTTATTGCATCATTTTTATGCGATTGCTGTGCAACATATGGGTTATTACATCTAAGCAAAAAAAAGCGGACTATTAAGTACTTGTTACAATGCTTTATGGGGCACTAAATTCAAACAAATCTATAGACTAATACAGAAAATTGGCCTTTTTAACATTCCCCCTGGTTAAATCCAGATTGACAAATCTAAAAAGCTTTTCTTTTGGTCCTGTAAATAAAATCTTGTTAACTAATCTTGTGCTATCAGGTACAATCAGTCATATTTGATTATCTAAGTACATTACGGTATTTTCTGTGTTATCTGTCTTTTAGGGTTAACATGGAGTTCAGAATCCTTTGCAGTCTCTGATAATGCTTTCTCACTGCTAAAGTTGCTCAATATTTTCTGAGTTTCCAGTGGAGAGTAGATGTTTTCAGAGCAAGCCTAAGTTAAATTTCAATATGGGTATGACATACAATAAAGTTAAAACTGCATGCATAAGCTATTTATTAGCAGTTTTGATCATTTAGAATCTCATTAAATCAGTGGCTCACATAATGCTGTACACCTGGTATTTGTTACAAAGTCATTTCAGTGTTTGAAAGCACAACATGGAGATAAATACATTTGTACATTTCTATATAGTTAATGTTAATGTCTGAACAGTGGACCTCTGGTATTTGTGCAGATTAGGGACCACAATCACATCATAATAAATATAACAACCATATCTGGTCTTCCTTATTTCTAATCTTCAGGGAATCAGCTGGAATTTCAGTTCTCAAGCTGCATTTCCTTTCGAATATTTGAGATATGCTTTATGAAAACATCTACTAAACGGTAAATTTGCGACAAATTTCCATCAAAAATCTAGAGTTATGTTTCACAGAAAAATCCAATGGCAATAAATACTGAATGGATCTTTTGCATTATTATTTTGTATCATTTTTGGCTGATTTTAGTTGCATTAGTAACTATTAATTATAACAAGGAGTATCAAAAAATATATAAAAACGACAATAAGAAATTCCAATCTACTGTAATGACTATAGAGTGACACTATAATTTTTCATGGTTATTAAATGCACCCCTATGAAAATTTGGGCAGATATTAATAAGCGTTATCAATGTATAAATGCTGTTTTGTCCTACATATACCAATGTGATATACTTCCCTAATTTTTGGACACATTGAAAAAATGACCATATTGCTGACGTTGCTTTTCTGGTTCAGTAACACACCCTGCAATCCTGCACTGCATCACTGTCACCAACGAATACAACATGTCCAACCCCAACAGGCTGATATGTTAATACATCATGCATCCCTAATGATTACAACAAAGCAGCCTGACTCCTTGTCCGAGGCGTGTCTTTGTTCAGAGGTAGGCCGATATCAGGCAACATGTTTTGTTCTTTTAATTGTCATCTGGGGTCTCTCAGGGAAGGAATACACTCACACACTGGTTTACACTGCATAGCTGTTCTCCAAACCATGTCCTCCTGAGCAAATAGAGGTGAGCAAATGTGATGAGACACATGCTGTTCATGAAGAAATGAAAGACAAATTAAGCTGTGTGACTGCTGCCTGCTTGTCTTTGTGACATTGTACAAATGGTTTTCTTCTGAGGCATTTTAACATTTCATTGTTGCTGTTAAAATAAAGAACGAGACATCTGCCGAGACGAGTCATTTTTCTCCTGACATTTTTTTTTCTTTGTATGAATGGAGTCTTTTGACACAGGACATTTAACCATTGCACTAACTGGCCAAAAGCTGATTTCACCAAACAGGATGACTAAATTACTGTAAAATCACTCTGTTTTATCCTTTTGAGCTTTAAATCTATGTCTAAAATGGAACGTGATGGACTTGCAAATGTTGGCAGGAATTTTGGGAGAACAAGCGAGGCATCCTCATAGGTCTCTCCCCATTGCGCTTTCCACGCTTTAAGGGTTTGTTGCGTGGCTAGTGATCTCATTAAAGGACGAGGCCATTTTAGATCTGTGACTGTAAGAGCAAAATGAGGACAGCTTTTCTTGTCTTTGAAGGTTTACTATTGGGGGGAAGTGTTGGTGTTACATTCATGGATTAGTTCAGTTATTGCTTACTCTTGCAATTAGGTCAGCAGCCCATGAGAGGACAACATGTTTGTTGTGAAACCCTGATGTTGTCCCTGAATCACTTACTGATTAAACGTCACTGCATCACTGCCTAGCAGACACACTCTCATGGAGCTACAGTGAATTATACAATAATCCCCCCCAAAGAGACTGGAAACACGCATCAGCAAGTCAAGGTGTTGTATCCGGTTAACGCTGCGAAGGTCTGAAGATGAGCTTTCTGCAGAGTTCAAAGTACTTGCTCTCTCAGCACTTACATGATTCCTTTGTTTTATTTTTATTTTTCTCTCTCTCTCTCTCTGTTCTGTAATAACATGCAAACCCCCTCATCCCATCAGCCGGCTCTCATTTGTTTAGCAGTGAATCCTCTGGCTTTTAAACTGAAGGATTGACTGCAATGCTTGTCGAGCTTTTATCTTTGCCCCCTGACTCATTTTTATTTCCACCATAAAAGGGGGAAGGAAGGAGCATCCTGTTCCATTAGTTTGTTGAGACAGGGCAAACTTGCTGCCAAATCCCAGGACACATCATCTCGCCTGAGTCGGACCATTGTTTATCAAAGACACTGCGACATTACAGGACTAAAGGAGATGATTACTTGAGAATTTTATGGACTATTACAGTAAGAGAGATGGCGCTGGTGACCACAGAGTAATAATATTCAGCTATCCCACAATAATAGATTCAACAACATGTAAATGTGATGCTGAGGAAGACCAGTTTATTCCAATCTTATTATAGCAGCAGCAGAAATTGCATTATATTTCCCCTTAATAAGCTGTTTTTTTCTATGAAAATACCATTTTGTAATTTAAAAAGCTTGTCTCCTTCAATTCAACAGACAATTCCTTTTTTTCTGTGCTTTTGCTGTTTTCAGCAAGTTGTTAATGAGATTTTTCAGAGTGTCATTAATGTTCAGTTGCCCTATTACATCAGTTTTGTCTCTGGAAACCCTGCTGTTTGTACGCATCAGATGGAAGGAACAAATATTGAACCTCACACTGTTTTTCTTGTTAAATACATTTTTAATGAAGCTGTTGACCACAGCAGATGTTGGTAACAACAGGAGTAATTCACTTATACAAAGAAAAAAAAAATCCATAATTAAAGTTGGACACATAGAACAACCATTGAGCAGATGAAGAAAGTACGCTTAAAAATGCATAGAAATACAGGAAATATCTTAAATCTTTCAGTATCTAGAAAATAATCCTGAATCCAAGAAGGCAAATTGCTAAGATTTCTCATTTCTGAAGTACCAAAAATTAAAAAAAATCCCCCTTGTGTTTCAAATTCTAGAGTATATTTTAGACTCACATGCAGAAACACCAGAGGGACACAGTTAAGCAGGTTTATTTACAATATTTACAATAAACTGAATGTACGACGGCTGTTCTCAGTGCTGGTGGAGATTGTTGAGGCATCTAGAAGGAGAGAGCAATGTTAGACAGAAGTTTTGAAGAGGATTTATAGTAAATCTGAAGAGTAGCAGTGTGATGGCAGCCTTACGGCTTAGAGGAAGTAAGGCTGAATAGAGGAGATGAGTCTGATCCTGGAGAGCCATTTGCTGAGGGGTGAGGCTTTGATTGGAGTTCGGGAAGGGGAAGACGATAGAGAGGAGGCAGGTGGATGGATATCCCAGGAGCTGAAAATGTAGAGGATAACGGTGGAACTTTAGACCATCAGATAGATTTCAACCTGAGTGAAAAGTTTTGACTGTAATCACAAGTAAGTAAAAATTAACTCAATATACAAGAGATTAGGAAATGAATGACTGGAAACTACCCAGCACGGTTTATCGTCCAGTGGAGGGATGTTGTCCTGCAGCTTCTTAAATTTTTGTAACCTGAAATAGATGTCAGGTGTGGCTGCTGGTCAGGGATGAAATGCCCGCCTGCAAAGACCCTCAGGGAAGACAGATTAAGTGCAAGAAGGTCTTGGGACCTTTGCAGTCTTATAGCTTCTGCTTACTCTTCACAAACACATGCATTTATTTTTGGCTTGATATTACCAGAAGAAATGTTTTTCTTGCTTGCATTTTTCATGTTTTACAAAATATTTAAGTGCAGAAACTTGGAAAGTCTGCACAGGGATCCAGCTGCAGCATACTTCGGAGCTGTAATCATGGCCAAATTTCAGATTACTCATTATTGATGATGTTTAGATGCTGCACCAGGAAGAAGCTCCATGAACTCCTTATTCAGTTCAGAGCTGGAAGAACAGAACACTTTTTTCCCCTTGCATTTCTGAGAGACAAAATGCTTTTCTGAGTATATACCTATGCACAAAAACACTGTTGACAGTGAAATAGACATATCTTCATCATTTTAAATGCTGTGGATATCAAAATCCAGAAGAGGATTGTAACAAGATTTCTGTCACAGAAAGAAAAAAAGAATTACCAGAAGAACAGTCCAAGAACCAAGGATCACTCATAATGCTTCAGAAGGATTTAAAATTGGAGAAAGAGCATTCCT
>NW_006799993.1:569596-630359 GCF_000485575.1 Poecilia formosa
AAATTGAGAATTTAACTGAACAATTCTTGATACATTTCTGAAGAAGAAATTAAACCAGATTTTTCAGCAAGAAAATCTTAAATGGAAAAGCTCCAGTTTCAGACAAAGAAAATTAAAGTTGCTAGAACGGCCCAATCAGCTTGAATCATATTTAAAACTCTATGAAATGAGCTGAATAAATTAAGAAATCCCCAGAACCTTTAAAATTTGAAGACACTTTGTGTATAATAATCACTTAAAAACATTCTTGAACACTGCAAGGATTTTAAAATTTGTTCCAAGTTTTCCACATTTCCTTATTGTGATTTTTTTATTTTTTATTTATTTAATATGTGGACGGCCTTGGTAGCTTCTCACATCTGCTGTGAATTTCACGGCTCTATTAGAAGTGTATTTATTAAGGAAAATGTTCAATGTGACTTTTTTATTATTTTCCCTGCTCTTTCAAAAGGGGCCACTATAGTCTCAAATACTGGGGTAATTTACAACCTGTACTATAAATTGGGTTTATAAATTTTATTAACAAAAAAGCCATTTGTGTATTTATTGGTGTTAACAATCACAAACGGAAAACAAAACAGGATATGACTGAAGGGAACTGCTGCAGTGGTAAAAGCACCAGCACCACAGAATCATAAAGATAAAGGCCAAACATTTTCTCTGCTCTCCAGTCATGTTGTCTTCTGGCTGAGCCCACACACACACACACACACACACACGCACGCAGACACACACATTCACTTCCGTGGATAGATGCCTTTTATAGCTCACATGACAGAGAAAAACTCTTCTATTTCGCCTGATTGCTGTTGCCTGCCGGGCAGTTATCATGCTATTGTCATTGTTACATTGGTGGAACTAATGGATGTGATGGGAGTGTGTTTGCCAAGCCTCTTACATTTGAATGCAGCGTTGTTACACACTTTGCTGTAGAGCTATGTTCTTAAATCTGTTCCACATAAATTATGATAAATTGTGATTTTTCTAACACAATAAGCAAAGGAAATTAACAGGTCTCTGAGGTTTGTTTTACAGACATAAAAATAGGAACCAGTGGCTATTTATTCCGCACATTAAAAAGGAAAAAGAACTAGCCTGCCCTCTTCAGGCCTGGAAAATTATATGGACATTTTAAAACGCCTGTGTAATGAAGTCGATCAGATTCAGCAGCATGTTCCCTGAATGTCACCAAATCCAATTAACCCAATAGGTGTGGCAGGTGCAGTATTGCATGTAACACAGCAGGTATACTGCTATTTTTTTCCCCTCCCTCTTGTGTTATTTTTTTTCCTACTTACAGTTTTTTTTCTTTCCTCCGAAGCCCTGAAGGAGAATGACTTACTGAACTCACCAGATAACTTATTTGCAACTCAATTTGTTTTATTAGCCCTATTCCTCTTCACCAGCAGCTGTAGCTTCTGTTGAAGCTAGTTACTGCCCGTGATAAATAAAAAAAATAATAATAATAACAAGAGGAAGAGGGATAACTCCAGATATCCGTTTCTTTGTGTGGGTGTGTCTGTGCAGTGCATCTGCAATTTGTGACAATTCCCAACCAGAAGCTGGGATTCTCTGGGGGGACTCCCAGGAAATTACACCTTGCTCTCATATCATTCCATCTTGGCTGAGCCTGTTGAGCTGCTCACTTCCCCTCCAACTCCCCTCCACTCTCCTCCTGACACAGTTACTCCACCACTATGCTGCCGAAATGTTACACCAGCCCAGTTTTTTGAAAAGCCATTTCATTTTTCACTCTTGTCTGAGACTTGCAGTAATGGGCTCCTCTCACTCCGCATGGTTTCATCAGTGATACACATTTGCTGCAATATTTGCTGGCCTTTTCTGACCTCAGACAGTGGATGCAATTATGACAGGCCTAATGCCCCACTGAACTGCACTGCCACACTGCTTTTAGCCGTGCTGCACTTCATATGCCCCGCAGGGTTAACCCTTTCCGGTCCCTTAAGATTCAATTTAAAAATGACATTACTGGATGTCAGTTAAAGCTGGCAATTTAGAAAGTGAGAGCATTTCAGAGATGTGCTTTTGCAATACTAAAAAGTGTAAGTAGGAAATCAAGAAATGACATATGTAAGATTACATCGGACTGGAAAAATGAATGTGTGGCTTTAGGAAACAACATACTGTTCCTACGCATTTGGTGCCAAACCTCTAAGATGTTTATAAGGCACTGTCGATTTTTAAAACAAAAGACTTTTTTTTTTTTTCTGGCGCATTTAAAAATGTATCATGATTACTTTCCCTAAAGATCTTCTACACATGTAAAGCAGATGAGCTTTTTGAAAAGTAAATAGGTCAAGTGGACGGATTCCTCCTGAGCTATTCCCCAAAATAGAGTCTTTGTCTGAAGCACTTTTTGATCCAGGTTATGGGACAATAAGACTCTTGACTTCAAGGGGGGAAAGTGGCCTAAAACAATGGAACCAACATAGCAGAGTCCATACCACTTTGTGAACATATGTGACTTTAGCAGAGTCAACTGGAATAAATGTAGGTGATTACTCAAAGTTTCTCAATTGTGAAAATATGTTTTTACCGTGGTTCAAATCATCCACTGTTACCCGTTGACTATTAAGCTAACTCAATAACTATGTTCAAACATTCCTCCTGCATGCTTACCCACAATAATTAGCTACAGTGGCAACTTGAAACTTTTTCACATTGTTGTCTGTTTTTTTCTGTGTTTTACAATCAACAAATGTGATGTAGAGAGAGTCATGATTGGTGTTCAGGTGGTTCTGTCTGTTCAATGAAAGGTGAAAAGATAACAAAAGTCAGCATTTGCCTGGAATACATCCTCCTGTAATAAAACCGATATTGCGAGATAATTACCGTGGATTTTTATTTTTTTATTTTTTTACAGTATGCCCAGTGCACTTCTCCTGGAGGGGAGACTGTCAAGCGTTTGATGAATTTTAGTTTTTATTAGATCACAGTTAAACACAGCCTTACTATTTTATATCTAATACAATTACCCATCTTTATTGTCAGGGGGGCATGCAGTAAAACAAAAATATGCGCACATCAGCAGTGGCATACTAATGTAATACACAGTCCTTATGCGTGTTATGCATTATGCCTAAATGGTTTATGTCTTTCTTTTCGTGAGAAATTGTTTGCACAATCAGTGCTGGCCTTTAGAATGTAAAGGTTAAGTAAAATAAATGTGGAGCAAATTTCTTGACTACCCCTGATTTTTAAAAGAAAATAAATATTCATGAAGAATGTTTCATATGAAATGTGGGCTGCAAAAATAAAAGCAAATTGTAGGTATACATTCATCCATCTGAGAGAGCACCTGACCTCTCTTTTCACATCTGCAGCTTCAGTATACAGTAGGTGTCCTTAAGGAACTCAGGAGTTAGTTTCTTGTTAAAGTACTCATATAAACTTCTATGTGTTTTTACTGAGATTTCTTAAGAAGGTACTAAATAACTTGGATTTATTTTGGAACTAAGGTTCTTTCAGACTAGATAAAGAGCGTCTGTGAACATCAGCTCTTAGGATTTAGATCTGGACTTTGACTTGGACATTTAAAACAGGATTTATTTTTCTCCCTGTGCTGGTATTGCTGCCTGAAGAAATGCACCGCTCTTGGCCAAAAACAACCAATCAGAGCCAGGAGGAGCGTCTTAGCACTGTCAATCAACCTTGTGAACGTGATGCTAAATCTTACACTGCTACAGGAAAAATACTATGGAAAAACTCTAATGCCAGCTAGCTGTAGTGTTCACAACAGCCTCTGCTGACGGGGAGAAGCTGTTGCGTTGCAGAGGGAGGACAGGTGATCAGCGCGCACACGGGCTTGATTGACAGAATTAAGACCCTCCTCCTGGCTCTGATTGGCTGTTTCTAGTTAGCACTGTAAAAATCTCTGTCTTTACATTTATTCTCTGCTTTGTGTTCATCTGTAGATTGAGATTTATGGTTGCAATGTGTCAAAATGAGAAATTTTTAAAAGTTTGTCTAGTGAGACCAGGATAAGAATCAGTTTTACACATTCGTATTAGGTTACCTTTTATCCTCAGCAGAGTTATAAAATATAAATTAGCTATAGGGTAGGTACGGGTGTGTATTTCACATTTATAGCAGGCAAAAATCCACTAAAAGTGATTTCCAAGGCATCAGATGTTTTTCCACCAAACAGTTTACCGTTTATACGGTGTTTCCCAGTTTTAGTACATTTTGCTTGTGTATTGTATAACAAAAGAGCAGTAGTCCATCTCGATACTTACAGGCTCAGCACGCTCTCAGGTGCCTGTCAGAATGAGCCATGGCTGAGCAGGTGGGATTGTCCCACCGCAGAGATGTATGCATCAGGAAGCTGTAAATCCTGCACTGCCTTCCATTTGTTTACGCCTCCTGTTTCCTGCCAAACAAACTCCTAGATTTCCCATGAGAGCGGCCGACCCCACACGCGACATCCTCAGCGGACATGCTTTACGGGCGTCACAGCCAGATGAAAAGAGTTAAAACCCCATTTTTTAAAAAGGTGCGTTTGCGTGCTGTTCGACGGGGAGCGCGGCTTAGATTCAGCTCAATTATCAGCAGAAACAAGAAGACGTGCCATAAATCAGCGTACCAATTACTGCTGCCTTACTCTTGTGAATAAAGGTCTTGATTTATCTCACCAAAAAACAATTATGCTGTAATTTTGTTTTAATGTAAAATCCAAAGATTTTACACGCTAAAAAGTTAGTGCAAGGTAAAAAGAAAAAAATAAAAGCTATTTATATAATTCTGGTGCTTTATAAATTAAATATATCTTTCGTCACAATAAAATGTTTGCTTTATTTAGTTTTTATGCAATTTAAAAAGCAAGATTTGTCTTTTTCATACAAGACTCTAATATTAATCTTTGCTCCTTCAGATCTTACAGCAAACCGTAGCTCTTTGTGTACAGAATGTGTCCTTTGAGAGTTCCAATTTCACATCAAACAAATGAAAATCTAAATTATGTCAGAGCCACAATCCCCTGTTGGATTCTATTAATTAGGTGAACTCCAATGTCACAATAAGCTTCTCATTTTGTCGGTTTATCTGGAGCCAAATCTGGTCTAAAACCTTGTTAGAGCGGTTTTGTGCGCGCGTGTTCACCTAATACTTGAGTTTTATGCCCCTCTGCCAGGATGTTTTATTAACGTGCCACCTCACAGACAAGACAGCATATTTCACGAGTGAAGGACGTGACCCTGATAGTTTATTTCCCATGATGAAATTGTCCGCAGGTTGATGACTTCGTAAATAAACAGTTTATGGAGCAGCGGTTCTTGGCTGGCGGTGACAACAGCAATTATTATTGTGTAATCATCACTGTGGAAGCTTCCTCAGATGTACAACCCTTTCTTTTTTCTTTTGAAGTAGTAACAAATCAGAGAGAGTTGAGAACAAATGCTTTGTCAAATGTCTTTATTTTGAAAAATGTGCAATTATTACGCTCCGTATACGTGTTTTTACATTTCAAAGCATAAACACCATAGTTACTTGCACCCTAGGTAAAGATGTGTTAAAAACCTTACTGCATCTGTCTTTAGTTTGCGATTTCTACAGGTTGCAGTAGGTCACTGGGAGGAGATAGATGAGGTAGATTTGTCACAGATTCCTTATCTCATGTTACACTGCCAAGATATAGTGACAATTTTAAGAAATATGCAAATAAAACATATTTTTAAAGTTACCTTCTGCAGCTTTGGCAAATCAGTAACACCTTCTAATCCTTCATGATCTAGTACAGCTCTATCGCTGTTTCAGGTCAGAGATATAATCAGGTTAGGTGTTTGATTAAGCAACTGCAACACAAAACTTTTCACACATGTTTACCAACAAATCTGTCCACATCTGTATTTCAGAGACATTTTCTTCTAATATTAAATCATTGATGTAAGTCAGTACAGTTGCTTTAAGTCGTGTCGTGTCAATGAACAAAACTGTTGTTTGTTTCTCTGCTCCCGAGACACCAAGTTTACACGCAATCCTGACTTCAGAACAATAAGACGGAGAGGTCATGAAACATTTACAAATCTTTGTACCATGGAAAAAGCATTTATTTTTCATGGTCTTGCAACTGAAATACATGCTGTAAGTGGACTTTGTCAACAAAGGTTAAATCAGATGCACATAATTTATGGACCTTCTTGAAAACGCCACTGAACAGGAAGTCCTGCTGCAACAGCTGCCTTCCTGTTTCTTCATAAATTCAGAAAATCCACTTATATGCTTAGTTTATTTGATTATTTGAAAATATCTTCATTTGTAAAATTTTAATTGCAATTTATTTCTTCATGCCAGCTTTCTGTTCTGTAAGTCAACATGAGATGCAGTTCTCCATACCACTCACTTTAATATGCATTGTCAGCACAATTTACTGCCTATAGATTCCCTGTATAGCTAATCCATAAAGTCCACCATCCACATCCCCATGCCTACATTAGAAACTGTGTTGCAAAGGGAGGAATTAAAAGGTCCAGAAAGCAGGGATCTATAAACATATTATATCCTGTTGTTAATGGAAATGTCATCAACAGAGGTCTCACAGCTCTTATTGAGTGATGAGCCAATTTCCTTGACGCTCTCTAAACCACTCACATGTAAAACGACTAGAAATCTCCAGAATTGAGTGCATTAGCAGCAAACTGCCACGCCACAAAAAAACAAAACGACCAAATTTTCCAACCAATTAAATTTTAATGCTCCCCTTTTTTTTTTTCCAATTTTGAACGAACCACAATAAAAACACATTTGAGAAAAGCTCCTCTTGGGGTGCGATTAATGTCGTAAACATTTTTAGTGTGTGGTCACTCCCTGCTGGTCATGGGAGTAATCTAAACAGATTGAGTAATCGTGAGCTGTGTGTCTGTGAAGCCCAGATCAGCGGTTGAGTGACCGTGACGCTGACCATAAGTTCTCCTGAGGCGGTGGAATCAAGAAAGAGTCATGATCAAATCAGCGGGTCAGCCAACGTGAGACGACTTCGCCTTTTATTTAACCACAGGTACACCTTCAAACCTGTTAGATGTTTGTGCGTTTTACTTAGAATGAAGACACTGTATGATCATTAAGTGCAACATATCGCAATTCAAAAACATTTCACCTCTACAAATCTCTCTCATTTGTATATTTCTTTGGACAAATGATGGATATCCAGAAGATATCTCTTTACAGTGTGTTGCGAAGTTGTATGTATCCCTTCAACTCTTCCGCATTTTGTCACATTACAACCACAAAATTTAGTGTGCTTTATTTCTAAATGCAGGTAAATCCTAGAAGAAAACATGCTAATGATTCTAAAAGACAAGGATCGACGTTCACCTCCAACAGGACAATAACCTTAAGCATACAGCCCAAACCTACAATGGAATCATTGTACTTATTCAAAGTACAAAGACCTAAATACAATTGTGAATCTATGTCAAAACTTTGATATTTGTGGATGTTTTCTATTCATTTTGGTTATTTTGCAGAGAAGGATGAACAAAGATTTAGGCCTGTAGATGTGTGAATCCAAGAGACTTGCAGCTTTTATCACAACAGAAGTTTGATCTCATTAAAAATTGATGTTTTTCATATTGATCTTTGTGGATGTAACCTACTTTATAGCATGAAGTGGTTCTGCTTACTGATTTTATATATAATACAATATTGCAAAGACTTGGAATTTAACAGTTAAGTTTCGCAGCTGATGCTTATAATGACAAATCAAATTTAAATTAGACAACACTGCACTTTAAATGAAAGCTTCGACTCCAAGCAAACCACAAACAGTAAATGAAACTTGGCTGGGGCCGATAAGCTGAGTTGAACTATATCCCTCAGTGGCTAAATGATGTTGTAGGGGTTTTTTAAAGATATCCAGGGATGATAGCTTCCCAGAGAACTGCTAATAGAGTTGCTAGGGCGGCAAATTAAAACACTCCTCTCACTACAAAGACCCCTTAGAAGCAGCAACAGACACTGGAGTGCCAATATGACTTTCTACTGCTTACCAAAGCCTGCACAGATATATATATCATCTGAAGTAATTTGCACAAAACTGTGCCTTCCTCTCCCATCCACTTGTTCATACCTGATGCTATAAAGAGCTGACATAAAAGAATAAAGTCTACCAAAGAGTAATGAGCCTGAACACGAGCTAAAATCCCTCAAACAGGAACACAGAGATGGAGTTGTCATGTTGGTGCTTGATTTCTTAATGCAACGCTGTAAGTGATGCTGAGTAGAACTAAATGCACACCTCGGTGTTTAATGTAAGGCCTGGGGACTAAAATATTTTTATTAATTAATAAAAATACAATTTGAGTGTCATTTTTCTCAAAGTTGCAGGATGATTTCAAACTTGTTCTTTTAGCTACAAAGACTTGTAAAAATATCGAGTTTCTAGGTATTCAGCTACAGACACAGAATTATAAAAACATCCTGGGATTATGTAAAAAAAAAAAAACTTTTTTATGTTCAAGTGCCTTATTATGTGAACTTTTTTGCCCTTTATCTAAGTTTTTTGCAAATTATAATGCATAAAAAAACACAAAAGATAAAACAGGAGGAGAGATAAAACAGCCTATATGTGATATAAAACTAAATAAACTAATTAAAAGCTGAATAAATGTGTCCTGATGCTTATGAAAATCTGATGAGGGTTTGAATAAGAGCTGTTTTTTCCACATATTCACCGATTAGGTAAGCTAATTTAAACAAGCTCTGTTGTATTAAACAGATGACTGCAGGCACATTTACTATTTTGTATGAACTAAATGCTTAGGCTATTTTACAGCAAAAGTGACAAAAATATATATACTCAGTTTAACAGATGTTCACCCATTTTTTCTAAAGTTTAATAAAATAAATATTTTACCCACAAATAAAAAAAATAATACATTGATTAGTAGCTGCAACAGAGATCCACCCATTCATTGTCTTTGCCAGCCTGTCTTTGCAAAGTTGCAAGGATATTTTTTTTTCTGATGGTTCTCATATTTTGAAAGGCCACGCTGACCCATGCATAATTTCAAGTTACATTATTTTTCTGAGATCCAAAAAGGGGAAACATGAAGTCACAGTTCAATAAGAATTATTTCACCTCACAGAAGGCTGAGTTTTTACTATTCTGTCCTTTCAGTAACTCGGATAAGAAACATCTGAAGTCTTGGAGCTGCCGTGAAGAACTCAAAGGGGTAAAACTGGCTCTCATCACCAAGGTTCAGGTGGAGGAAACCCTGAACAGATTGTCAGCTCATCACTTTGCTCACAAAACCTCCTTCATGTGCTTGAGAGCAGCTGATCGGCCTAACATATGATTTTGAATGTTGTCAACACACACACACACACACATATGCAGTGGAACATACAAATCCCTCGTTTTGAGCAAACCGTGTGAACAATTTCCCCCAATGACAAGCTAACAACAAAACTGGCCATCGGGACTGCAGGTTTCCCTTTCTTTGTTCGTTTTCTCTTGTCTATTTTGAATTTCACTCAGATATTAGTCCAGTGGCCTGTTGTACAACTAGAAAACCCCTTGAATAGGCTGATGCCAGTTGGCATGGTAACCTCATGTGTGCTGATTTTCACTTTGTCTCCTCCAAATGAGAAACGGGGAGCTCAGCATGACTCTGAATATGTTCAGAGTTGTATCGAACAAAAAAATCAAGCTCCTGCTGTTCATGATGCCGTAAGCAGCTCGACCTCTCAGCCTAAATGATTGTGCTTTAAAAGTAAGATGTGTGTGAGAAGGGACAGATATCCTGTAAATGTCTGACTCATTATATCTTGGGATGAGTGAGCTGCATCACTGTCGGCACTCCTGTCTCATGCGCTGACATCATGGCTTAAAGAGCAGTGATGATGATGAAAACTGTTTACATGCGAAACATGACTTTGAAAGTTTCATCAAATAGAAGAAGCAGGAGTTAGACAATCTCAGTCAGCAGTCACATCCGATTTAATGTTAGATTGGTCAAATTAATGAAGTGAGAGAGAAAAAAAATCTGTTTTCCGACACCGCTGTTTTCCGTCAATTTACCTCCCACAAAGAGACAACAAACCTTCACATTATTTTCTGCTAGCAGATGGCTCTGAACTCTCTAAATTGGAAAAAAAAAAAAAAAAAAGAGTGAGCTCTAAAATGTGAGCTTAAACCTCCAACACTATTTAATATTCAGTTAGCCGTTTTGGGAAAACTTCTTGTTTGTTGAAAATAGTACATATATTCAAGCTATGATGCAGTTATAAATTATATACAAAGTGAACTGGAATAGCCATTAACTATTAATCAGCTTAGTTTGGGAATCCAATGTCTTTTTTTCAAGATATTATTATTACTTAATTCTAACCACAAACTTCAACATTTTATTCGGACTGTGGTTGAAACCAACACAAAGTTGGGTGTAACTGTGAACTGAAGGAAACGATACATGGTTTTCAGGACTTTTGCCAGATAAAGTGCAAAAATTTATTTTTATTTGCATTCACTCTCCTTACCAAAGGTATCCATATCCTAGAAGAATTGGATTGGTATCTGCAGCAAAAGGTGGTTCTTGAAAGTACAGACTTGGGAAGGTTAGTTCAGATTTCTGGTTTTGAAAAAAAATAAAATAAAATCTTGAAAACCGTGCAGCATTTTCATTATCTTCATATTTATCTCAAAGAAATGGCTCTCTATAGAACCCTGCATCATTAGGAGTGTGGAAAAGTTTAAGGTGATTTTGGCACTCAGTGAAAACAAAGCAAACCCTTTTTTTGTAACATCCTCCAATCTGCCACTAGGGGGTGCAAGAGTAGAGCAAAAGATATCGAGCTGTACAAGAATGGTGTGTGAAGCTTTCCGTTTAACATTTCTTAACACATTGATTTTGACTCAGAATGACTGACATGAATCCTCATAAATCCATATAAGTGGACATTTCCATAAAGCTCTTCTGGACTCTCTTTATGTCTCCTCCTTTAACAGTGGTGAGAATAAAACAATATATTCTCAGGCCTTTGAATGTCCTGCTCATAGATAAAAGATGCAAAGTAGTGCTGAAATTTGACTGGACCATCAAGAGAACCTGGCGATTCAGAAGACTTATAGACGCGTCAAAATTTTTGGCTGAGGGCTTTGCAGTTCTGTGTTTACCTGGACAGCATTTGTCAGTAAAAGTCAGTGGGTCAGATAATTGAATGAAAAGAGACAGATGGCAGCAGCATTTACTGCTGATTACATGGAGGCCGTAAACTTGCTCTCAGTAGCTGGGAGGGGTGCCAAGACCAAGCCTATTAAACCACCAGAGCTTGAATCTTAGAGGGTTGCTGCTGTTCAAGGAAGAGATTGCAACTCAAAAAAGAAAAGAGACTGAAGTCATCAAGACCGGCAGAGTATTCATAAAATTACTATGTAGTTTAAAGAAGGCAATATCTGACATTGCATTCTGTGAACTTTCTTACTTTTAGGTCCTCCAGGAAGATTTATGACAAAAAGAAAAATCAGTGCGTTTTCTTATTGTGATGACATTTGGAATTCAGCTGCTGTCACTCACGCAGAATAAAGGGCACCGATCGGAGACCCCTCGGCTGTAGAAATATTGCACAGAGTGGCCGTATATCTGCACAGTGCAGTAAATAAAAATAGTATATGCTGATGTAGGGCCATGCGCAGTGCCACAGGACGACTCTGCGCAGAAGAGCAAATGCTTCTCTGCAAAACCTGCTGGGAAATGTGTTCTAACAAATGTTTCATGAGATATAAAATTTAGCCTTGTAACGGGGTGAGGCACGAACATGTAAACACATCAAACTCTTAGACCCGATACCTCATAATAAAATTTGAATATTTAGCATCATGCCGAGAATGTATTGTTATATTTACAGCAACTTGATAGGTACACCACAGTAAATGGATTTTACACAACACATCAACAGTGATTTAATATAATGAAATTTACAGCTCGGTAGTAACCGGGTGTGACTGAGACACTTTCTCTCCTCTGCATTCTCTCTGCTCCTTATTCATTTACATTAGCCTGATGTATCGGCTCCTCCGTGTGAATGTGTGATATGTTTGCTGATTATTCTGATGTATTTTTCCACCAACTCCACAGGACAGACGATCAATATTCCAATTACAGGTAGGTTTCCCTTCTTGACCTGCAGAACAGTGAGCATCAGTCAGCATCATTGTCAGAAAGATTCCCTGCACAAGGACGTAAAGTTAGTTTGAAGCACGACGTAAGCAAATATAGCCAAGTGGAAGTGGGTTAGAAAACAAAGACGTAAAATTCCAATTCTCAGAGTTCTTGAAGGTTTATCGAGTTTCTGATAAGAACAGTGGCAAATACTTCTGCTGAAGTTACTCTTACTGAATAAATATAGATTTTTTTGTTTGCTTTGCTGTAAAAAAAAAAACAAACAAACATGTCTGTATTTTTTACAGAACACATATATCTATAAATACAAAGCTATGAGCCAGACTTTTCTGTAGAATGAAACTCACTTAAAGAAAAACACATTGTGATCAGTTTTGTTTTGCTGTTTTGTTGGAAAGTATTATTTAATCAAGATAAAACAATGAAAGGAAACTTGCATATATGCCTCTGGTGACATCTGGTATAGACTAATTGAGATGTTATTAGTGAACGTCCTCCATATATTCCAACTTCTGCTAAAATGATCCTCCAAGGGCCCCGGTCCTTTAAGTTGGACTTGTCTGCGATCATTTTCACCATTAGAGTTGAGCGCTGAGAGTCCTACAGAGAGCTTCCAACTGCATTACATTGAAAGGTTTATTTTCCCTCTCGCTGCATTCTGACTCAACTGCATTGACCGGACAGTAAAGTGAGTACAATAAACTGTCTGGGGGGAATGAGTTGGCCTGCATCAGCATAATCAATTTCCTCTGCTGGTGCTGTTCCTCCAAAATAAGGACTGTTCACAAATCACTGTGCTTGACCCTGAAGTTCAGATCTAACGCCCTGTAACCTCCCATCTGTCGTCATTTTTTCGCTCTTTCTGTGTATTGGACACTAATGGAGACAGACTCTTCTCATTTGCTTTGTGTTACCTCGTTTATAGGTTCCAAACTAAGTAGCTTGCTTCTGAATGGAGCAGGAAAGGCTGCTCTCACAGTTAAGACCCATTCATGGAAATCTGGATTACTTAGCAGACCAGGTGTAATAATTTGATTTCCTCTCCAAACTTCCTCTGGCTTCGGCTCTTCTGCTGTTTTCTGAATACATAATGGACTCACAACAGTGCCGATAACCATAAAAGGCAGTGAGCAAACATCCAGCAGAGGCAGGCCTCTTGAATAAATATTTGCTTTTGTTGTTTGACCTGAGTTTATTTTCTTGCACACATGCAGAAAAGGGGCTGTTTAATCACTCTGTGTTTGCAGCTGCTGCTGTTTGCTTTAGTCGTTGAAAATGACGGTGTACATACTTGCATGCATTCAAATCCTTATTCCACTCCTGTTTATAAATAATTAAAAAGGCAGTGAGATTTCAAATGCACAGAGCTGACGCTTTGTGGGAGGATGGAGCAGTTTGAGCTTTTTGCAAAGCTTAGATCCTATATCTCACTAATGTAGGCATACTCCTTTAGATTTTATCACATGTACTTTCACATATCTCCATGATTTTTATTTGAACTCTAGTTGATAATTTACCACCAAGTAGTGTGTGATTGTGAAAATAAATTAAAACCATTAATTCTTTAGTTTTTTTTGTTTTTTGTTTTTTTTTTAATCAGTACTTTACTCCGCCCTTCTCATGCTGTGGATTGGTTAAGGAATGAAATGCATCTCTGAATAGAAACGTTGAAGTGTTACCAGAGGTCCTCAATTACTCTGACATCTGGGCTTTAATTGAGTCATTCTAATGAATATGTTCTTATTGATGCCATTCCCTTAAAACTCTGGCTGTATGTTTCGGATGATTGTTGGAATGGGTTATTTTTGCTAATAGATAAATCTTTGCCCCGGTTTCAGGTCTTCTGCAGCCCCAACAGGTTTTCTTTCCGGATTGTCCTGTATTTATTTCCTCCTTCATGTCAACTCCCAGCAGCTTCCCCATTCATGCTAAAAAAATAACATTTGCACAGCATGATGCTGCCACCACCATGTAGGTGATGGGTAGTTTATTGTGACAGATTGCATTTTAAGTTGAGGTGAAAAGGGTGATCTCATCTGAAGAGGACACTTGTTTTATGTGGCCCCTTTAAGTATTGTGGCTAACTGCAGAGGGGACATTTTGTGACTTTTTCTTTCTTTTTGCTACTCCTCCATGAAGCTGATTATGTGGATTGCTCAGCTCACCTGTTCTCTGTAGCTTCTCTTCTTATTGGTCTCCAAGCAAAGTTTGTCAGTTTGGTGGCCTTGTAGGCTGGCGGTCGTACCAGATTATTGCCTTTTTCAGATGTAAGACCCTTCTTTAAATGTCCACGCTGCTTTATCTCTGACCTGTTTTTTGTACTCTTTTTTTTTTTTGTGGATCTGTTGGTCTGTTCTGAGATTACATCAATCCAGAATACACAGGTTTGTGTTTGTCTACCACATAAAAAAAACTCCAGAAGAGAAAAGAAAGTTTGTTCTTTCACAACATGTGACAAGGTTACAGACGAACAAAGACTTCCCTTAGGCACTTTGCTCATCCTTCTATCCCCTGCTCAGGGATTGGAGAAACACTCGGCACACTGGTGGAGCTACCGCGTCAAATCAGAGCAGAGATTGGCTCAGAGCGCTGCCACTCGCACAGCAAACGCTCTCCAACTTCCTCTGTCCTCCTTTCCTGGTGCAGCCTGAGAGGAGGGAGGAGAATGGATCTTTTCTGTGTGAGACGCCGGCACTACCTCACACTGCTCCTTACCACCTGTCCTTGACTTAGTGAGCACGGGCGGGACAGACAGCAGGCTTCCTTCAACAGCTTCTCTGTTTGTTTATCTGCCAACACTCTTTAAAAAAAAACAACAAAAAAACAAACAAAAAAAAACATTTCCCCCACTGTGCTCTTCTTCCTGTGGTGCTTCGCTGCAGAAGTGAAAGAAGCTCATCGTCGGCCAGTGAGAGCTCTGATGGGAGGCAGCTTTGACTTTGGCTGGGACTGGGGATGCTGAACGGAGGGAGGGAGGGCCTGTTTGAGCTGGGACAGCAGCTCCAGCAGCAGGGGGAGTACCAGGCCGCCCTCCACTGCTTCCTCAGCTGTCTTCTGGGACTGACCCATGTACAGAGCTTCACCTCTCTGCCCAACTGCCTGCACCAGGTGAGCTGGATGGGAGCGGGACACGCACAAGTACAGCTTTCTCCTCGCAGGATCATATGTTTGCTCAGCTGTGCAGACATATTTGCATCACTTTATGTATAGATAATGTTATCTTACCCCACGGTAATGGCCATGTTTAACCTTGATATCTTTAGCACCAATGTCGAGTTTAACAGAGCAGGCTGTTGTGTGCTTACTTGCCGACTCTGGAAGATCCCCTTCATCCCATCCGGAATGCTGCTGAATGATAAGCAGGTGTCCAGTGACAGTCTTCTTTTTATGTTGGGAGAATTATGTTTTTGTACTTTATCAACTTTTAGCTGATTACATTTCAGTGTGTTTTACAGGTTATTTGTTTCACAATAGCAAAGCTGTAATTTCTTCCCCTGTTGTAGTGCATAAAGGAATGTGCCTTAAGTCAAAACACTGGCTCCATTCCAGAGCTTTGCAACACACAGCATGATGTTGACCAGACCTGCCTACAACTAAACATTTTTGAAGTGTATGCAGTACTATCCTATATTAGAATCAAAGGTGTGGGGTTCACATTCTTCTGCTGTGTCAGGATGAGGTGTATACATTTTCCTATAGTCATTTTCTCATCTTACTTTTTAAGTCAGGGGTCAGCTGACTTACCGGGAATTAAATGTCAGTAATTCAAGAGTGCATTCAGATTATTACTCGCCAAATTAATTAAAAAGTAACTTATGCCATCAACTTCAGTTTCAAGAATGCAGTGAGTGAAGAATCTGCATATCACAGGATGAGATCAAATAATATTGTTGTTGGGATATTTGAATCACACTTCTACTACAGTTCTGTAAAAACACCTGGTAAAGATATTACTTTGAGTAAGCTGTAATGCTGATGCAGCAGAATTTTTCAATATTTTTTTTTATCTTCCAAAATGTATAAGTGACTCCCGGTGTGTATATTGATATTTACATGAGAACATTTGATTTCAAACATCCTGAAAAAAAAAACATGTTTCAAAAGTTTGAATTTAGAGTTACACTAGAATGACCAAGAACAAGAAACTGTGTTTTACTTTACATAAAGTAAATTTTTAAAACCACCAGATTGTCCTATTTTTTGGGGCAACAGTGGGGACAGGGGTAGTGTAGGACGTAGTGAGAAGCCCTTACAACAAAATATAACTCTGTCGTCTGCAAACGGCATAAATCGTAAAATTGTTGAAAATTGAATATTCAATACTTAACCGTGTTTGTTGGTTGTTTTTTCTATACTTCACAGATTGCTGAACTGTTCATCACTGAAAAGAACTGTATCCTTCCTAAAAGTCTGTCTTGTTTCTCATGTTGTTTTTAAATCAACACTTGTCACAGAAAGCAAACTAAAATACCTTTTTTTTTTTTTTTACTTTGTGAGGCAAACATGCAGCAAATTCCAGGACAATGGAAGATGTAGACCATATATATAGAAAGTAATTTAAGCAGAATGGGATGAGCGGATGTCTCTGGACAAGTTCATAATAACCCATTTGTCCCAGAATGCCACATGCTTTGTGTGTCACTCAGAAGGTGTGGGTGTCTCTTAAGAGGATTTGTGGGCTCTTATCTCAGTACAACAGAATGGGAGAGCACTAATTAACCTGCATCTGCGCCGAGAAGCGCATGCATGGATTTCCACTTCACTGCCACTATAAACTACAGCAGTACAGGACACTGAGATAATAGAAAGGTGTTCTGTTTCAGGATATATTACCCTCGCTGCTCGTCTCCTTGTTACAGAGATACTTCTGTGCTTAATTTAGCCAGCTCAGGTTATCCACCCCAGCATGGCTCTACCCATCTCTGTCTAAAACAGGTTCATTTGCAGATTTTAGGTCTATCAGTGGCTATCGCACTGCAACCTCCCAGCCTGCTCAGGACACCATGACAGAGTTAAATCTTTTGAGTTACATAAGCTCATTAATAGTAATGGGTTTTGTCAGGTCAGATTGGTGTGTTTCATGTACAGTAGAGTAACACTCTCTTACTGTTAGTGTAACATTACAGCCATAAGAATGTCCTGTAGTATTAATAATAACAGTTGAAATAATAATAATTGTTAAAACCAAGCTACAATGAATTTAAATATAGTGTTAATAATCTTATAGTAGCAACTTGAATCATCAGTGTATTTTACTGAGATTTTATGTTACAGACCAATGCAAAGTGTCAATAACTTCTTCCATAATCTTTGTAAAATAGGTGAAGCTCTGTACAATTAGATAGAGAGCACATTTAAACAACAATTTTTTTTTTCAATATTGACGCAGATTTCCAATAGGATTATGTCTGTAAAAAAATAAGAAAAACAAAGAAAAAAACATGGATATGCTTGGATCTAAACCATTCCATTATGGCTTGTGCAAATGAAACTGTTCATCACTTTCCTAAAAAAAAAAACTAACATTTTTCTTCTTTCATTGTCATGAAAACTAGAACCGTGAATGACCAATGAATGACCTGTCAAGTCAATATTATTCATGCAACATATTTCATAAAACAGAAGAAGGCTTAAAAAGAAATGTGCAAATAAAAGATTAAAATAACTGAAACCAATAAGTCATCAGAGACTTGGATTTAAAACAGCACACAGACACAAAACATCCAGTCCAGTTAAAAACTCGTGATAATGCTTGAATTTTAGGACACGATTCTGCAGTTCCAGCTCTTTGGTTTTGGGAGCAAACACATGAAAACAGGATCCATAGTGAAATAAAGAACCAAAAGCTCATTTAGAGTTGATTGTAGGAACTAAACTACCTGTGTTTGAGCATGGGGAGCGATGTGTTCTGTTACTTCAACCTGAGATGTAGATCTGTGCAGCTCCACTAGACTTACCATGTGGCACACGCCTTCTATTCCTACATGATTGTCTGAACGGGGCTGAAATGCTTCTTTAAACTTCACAATTTTATCCCTCCCCTTCTGCTGTTTCCTTAATCCTTTATAATCATGTTTGTTCTTTAACGTTCTCCAACGAACCTGTTAGTTTTGCTGGATTTATAGAATTGTTGTATTACCTATGTGGACTCTTTTATATCACTTTAAAAGGCTATGGTCTACTCAAGATTTGAGGTTGAGGCTGCTTGAGGTTTATGGTTGTACCGAGAAGAAAAGTGCAAGATATTCAGTTGACGTGAATATTTTGGAAGGCACTGTAGTAATTTTCACATCCATCACATGAGCAGAAGTAGTAGAGCTGTTCTCTTTTTGCAGCTGCATTCTGGGGAAGAAGGTTATAGGTCAGTCTGTCCAAACAGGAACTAGGATGTGGGAACTTTATAGTTTCACACAAATGTTTTATGAGAGCAAAAATACCAGCTTCTTCTCTCATGTTTCTCTATGCAGGATATAAATGCATGACCTGGGGGGAAAAAAAAAAAGAATTTAAATATTCAAATAGCCTAATTCCCTGCTGATGTGAAAGACCAATCTGCACACAAATAAATGGGACACAAATTGTAGCCGCTGTGTTGTAGTAGAGATTAAAATAAAAATAATCTGCATCATTCTTTAGGAGGGATTTTTAGTATTAGTGAAATCCAATTTAAAAATTTCTTTATGTCATGACTTTTGTTGGAAAACGTTTGAATTTTGATGGCAAAATCAATCACCCTCAGTAGTGTCAAATACTGTATATTTCTTGTTTAAATGTACTTTAAAAACAGTTACTTTGATCACAGTGTGAATGTTAAGCAAATTTACCTTGCAGAGCTGTTTAAGTCAGTTCAGTCTAGTTGATGAAATGACAAAATAATAATTACTTTAATTTAACTTGAAACAATTTATGGTTCCAGAATGCAACATGGTTTGCATTTTGCCTTATTCAGATAGATTTAAAGGTTGCTCATTTAGTTTTGTTTTGCTTAAACAATGTTTGGCATGATTTATGTCTCAGTTACAAACCTACTCCTGCTTTTTTAGAATTCAATCACATTTGTTGAGTGTCTCCATAATTTATGTTCAAAACTATTTTTTTTAAATGGTTTCTTAGTTTAAAGTTTAGTTGTTTCCCCAGGAGGTCATTTCAGTTTACACCTGGGTCTCGTGGCACGTGTGAGCGGATTGGCCTTTGAAGTTTCTAGTGTTAATGCAAGCTTTTGTTTTATTTTTTTTAATGGCGTCCAATTACCAGTTCGGAGCAGAGGCTGTTCCCAGGAAAAGATTGTGCATGGTTCCTGTTGATGGATCGCTGTGCTTCGGGGTAGTTAAATATAGCAGTGAGAAGAAGAAGAGCGCCAACCTTGGGCAATGCCTCATCCCCTTTATTCTCCTGCACAGATGGCCCACCCTACAGCTGCTCTAGGTCCAACTGCTTGCTCAGGTTGAACCGTACTTCTCCTGGGTCAGAGCTGCCGTTTCTCTTACACACCTCACTGTATTTCGGCTCTATGACTGTATTTGGATTCTAATTAGGCAGGAAACAATTCGCTTGTACCTCTGATTCATTTTTACTTGACTGTGGTATTGGTAGTATATGTGTTCTGTTTGCTTACTGTGCTCCTCTTTCAGTTGTGGGTTGTTGCAGCAATAAACCACAAACATAAATTCAAACCCTAAATGGACCTTGAACCTCTCCAGAAAAGTTTCTCTGAGGTGTCTGCTGAGTTACCTGGCTTTCATAATGCTGTTCTCTCATGAACATCTGAGGTGCTATTTATGCTGAGACTGAATTATTGTACCAATTGGGTGACTTCTGGAAGCTGTCAACAGGTTTTAATAAGAAGTATGTGGCAAATGTCAAAATGTTCAAGGGTTGTTAATAGTTTAGAACAGCAATGTGTGCTCCATTTTGTCCATTTATGGGTTTGCAGATAAGTTTTTTATTATTATTATTATTTAGATTGTAAAGTTTTATGGTTATTGTGCATGCAACAAAATCAGGCAACCCTCCTGCTCTTCAGAAGAGAAAAATCTATTGTTTGTATTTTTAACCTTGTTGATGTTTTGGTGTAATTTTGATGTGGAGTCACAGAACTGATACAAACTAACATGTTTTGGTTGTAATTTTTACAACATGGGAAATCTGATGTTAAGTAGGACACCTAAAAAGAGACTGGTGGATTTATTTTAAGCACTCTCAGTTCCATTGGTCATCATAATAATCTGACGTGCATCAACGGTGTCTCTTTTCAGTGGCAAGTACACTAAGTGCCCTGAATGCTTTTGCAAAGTGAGCTATTTTTAGGATGTTATTCATAGAGTCTTTTTATGGGAACAATAACAAAAAAAAACTCCTGTCAAAATCTTTTACAAAGAATTTGAACTGAAATTAGAAACTTAAAAGATTAAAACCGGCTTTGAAGTAAGGATATAATGCAGTAAGAGATTTGTTTGCTCTCGAATGCAATGTGTGATTCAGACACTAAATCTGAACTTTAAGATCCACACGACGAGATTAACAGCCTGCTTTGGATTGCTACGCCTTCTGTTTGGCCTGAATGGCTGTTGTCCAGCGGGACGGAAAAAAAGAAACGTGACGGTTGTTTTTAACTCCCACAACTGACTAATCCTGTTGTCATCTGAGACCAGTCCTTCACCTATATAAACAGATGGGAAGGCCCTCCAGTTCATCCAGGCTGAAAAGATGTTCTACGAAGTGGCATTGATCGAGCTCACCGCTCTTCAGGGGAGCCCAGGTGAGTATTTTTTTTTTCTTTTTAAAGATCCACTTTTCAGGGAAGATTTCTAGGAAAATGAGCGCGCGCACAGATAATGTACTGCGCAATAGTGGACTTTGATTTTGTGGTGTTTGGCTCTGACTTCCAAGAATTTCCAATGATCTACATTTCCAGGTAACGTGTATGAGATTTGGCAGCTCATATTTAGAAAACAACACTTTAAGAAAGTAGCTTTAAAATGTTTGCTGAATAATAACAATATCATAGGAATTTAGTCTTTTGGTCAGTATAAAACTGTAAGGATCCACAAGTTAACAGATGTGGCTGATTTCTGACGTGCCGGTATCAACCTTAATTGATTCTGGTTTCTTTCTTTTAAGAGCTTTCATTTACATACACTAAAACGCACCAAACAGAAAACATGGTGGTGACTGACAAGTTACACAGCTCTGCAATTAAAATGTTTTTACTAATATTTGATTCTTTAAAAGGTTAAGACAGAACAGGTTTAGCTTCCCGTTCCAATGCTGAGGCCTTACACGGTTTGTGTTTTGGAAGTTGGAGCTTAAATCTGGAAATGACCTCGCATCTGAATAGTGCTTGGTCACATCGGCTTTGTTCATTATTGCAGCGCGTACTGCTGTTAGCTACCAGGTGATAACAAAAGACATTGTGCAGCATAATGTGTGCTTCTAGTCTCAGCTTTCATATACATTCTTTGAATTTCTAACTGAGAGCTTGGAAAATCCAGGTTCCAATTACAAGACAAAAAACAAATGTCTGTTCTGCCTCCATGGAAAGTACAGCTTCATTTCTAGTTTCCTACAGCTTTTGTTCTTTGTCTGAAGACTATTTTTAACACCTCGCTAAAAACTTTGTGTTTTCTTCACTCAACGATTTTTGATGTCGCCTTGGGTATAAACTGGTTTGCTAAAATAAGATGTGTGATACGACATGTAATTCTGAAAAAATCAACAAGTCTGACATTTAAATATTTCAAAATTGACAGCTTTATCTCGTTTTACGATAAACTTGGGGGTGCCTTGTGTCGAGCAGTCAGAGCTAGCCTAGGTCAGTCATTCATCACCTGCTTCGTTCGCCGCTCCAGACGGCTGCCTGTTCCCCGCCGTCTGCTGCTGAGGCAGCAGAGCAGCGTTGTGTGGGCTTGGTGGAGGAGGTCAGGGACAGGCGTAGTGGGAGACAAATGGTCACATTTTTTCATTAGGAACTGTGTCACTCCAGCTAACCGAAGCACCTGAATCAGCACTGACTCAGGTTGGATGGTAGACTTCTTCAGAGAAGCCATTTTTCTTATCCACCTCGGTGTATTTCCTTTCTGACAGCTGACATGTTTATCATTGTATTTGGATTCAAATTGAGTAGGAAGCCTTTGCCTGCACCACTGATTTGTTTTCATTCACTTGTGGTATTGATAGCGTATGTGCTTTGTGTGCGTAATGTGCTCTCCTTCTGTTTGTGGTTCGTCACTGTGTGCTTCTCATCGTGGGCGTGGAAACCGTGTTGTCTGACGCCCTTATCTGCTCCCTGCTGTGCTTATCTCTGCTCTCTTGTCTCCGGCCCTCAGTTGGATCCTCGTCACATTTCAAGCTTATAGTCTGCAGCGGTGTCAGACAGGCTGATAGTTGGTTGCTGAAATTTATCTTTTGCCCTCCGTGTGGATTGGGAAGACTGAAAAACACAGGGGGACTTTGCTCACTACTGACTGACTTACTCCATGCCCTGTGTTTCGGTAACAGGGCCTCAGGAGGAGGCCACCCTGGGCTCTGCAGGATGGACAAACCCAGAGGAGCTTTCAGAGCAGGCCTCTCAAGCGCAACACCTCGAACGGCTGGCTCAGCTCTGCATCATGAGCAAACAGTAGGTAAAACTGTGTCCTGCCGAGGCCTGAAATGTAAAGCAGTTAATGAAGTGAAAGACGTTTTGCAGGTTTAACGACTCAACAGGCTCATTGTGGTTGGATTTACCGTCACAAACTATATAATTTTATTGTGATGCTTAGATTTTTATTTTCTAAATAATCCGAACATCATATTGGAAGCTGGATGGTTCTGTTGCCTTTTCTTATTTGCCTCGCAAAACCGATGTAGAATTAGGCCCTAAAAATTCAGGATATAAATATAAATAATTAGACTTTTGCTGTGTGGGAGGGGGAGGGGGGTTGCTGAATTTCAATGGAGATTCACTGCCTTGCAAAAAAGAAAGAAAAAAAATCATTTCAAGAATCTATCAATACACAATTAGCCAAAATCATTCCTAAACAATTTGAAATTACAAATAGATATATTAGGCTTTCTATAGGACATATTTTCCACTTATAGAGAATGAGTTGAATGTGTTTGCATATAATGAGGAAAAAGACTCTGCTCTCTCTGCCTGTATCCGGTGTCTCCAGTGGCATTGGTACTTTGTTCAGGCCGTACCATGCGCCTTATTTTCTCTGCCTCTGTTGTCGTTGCTGAGAAAAGGCCATTTAACCTGATTGCTGTGGAGGGTGACAGAGGGTGGAATGTTTGCACGGTGGTGTGCTGGTCACTGCGCTTAATTAATGCAAGGAGCATACAGTGGTTAAACATAAATGAGATGGTAATGACTGAGCATGGCTATGCTGGTGTGGCTCGGGTTTCCACCTAAATAAGGACACAGGAATTTGATTCTCCTCTTGCATTGCTCCTCTGCGCTTTGGAAATGTAACCCAAAAAAGGCCGGAAAGCTTGGAAAACATGTAAACTCTCCTTGGCCTCTGCATGTAAGAAAATGATCCCTCGATGCTCTGGCTAGATCTAATATAAGTCTCAGGCCTTCTTCCTTATACATAACAATCTGTAACTGGTCCCTAATATTTTAGGGTAAGGATTTCTTTTGACAGAGACTTTCTCATGGAGAGGAAAAGCTAATGGGACACAACATTTGAATATATTTATAATCAGGTAGCAACTCAAGTAATTTACACGTATAAAGAAATGGGAGATATATTGAGGTGATCATTATCAAAAACAGGCTTTTATTCAGTATTTGCTTATTTCTGTAAGCCTATTCCATACTTATGTTTATGTAATTTCTATGCCATTACTTGGCATCCAATTTATGGATTTATATGCACTGGTTTCCTTGTGTTGTTACTGACATCTGGTGAGGATTTCATATCAACCGGCTCATTATAAACTAATTTGACTAATTAGATTTTTATTAAAGCAGAGCTGACCTAACTTAGCCAAAACGCAAACCAGAAACATAAACATGAAAGATTTTAGCATTATGTTGTTTTATGATTTTTGGACCGTAAAAACAAAACAATCATATTATAATCACTACACATTTGTGGTATAAAGCTTTTGCACTCAGATTTACAGAACATTTGAAGACCGGTATGAAAAGTATGACAGCTTTTGAAATGATGAATTTGTATGAATCTGGCACCTGGTTCCTACAAGCTGAGCACTAAACACAGCTTGCTCTACATCTGCAGGCACATGCTTGGCTGTGAGGGCCACAAATGCCCTTCGTTGACTTTTTCAGGGCAGGTATGCATGGAACAACTGGCAGGTCTTCAATGAAACCCATCACGTTCACTTAGCTTAGCACTTGACAGGACACCGCCAGGGGAGCATGAGAAAGCAAACCAACCTGTAAGCAGCATTCCTTCCATAATTCTCCCTGGAGGTTAGGAGGCGGCAGCGCTGGCAGAAACGAAAGGTCTCCACGTCCTCAACGAGGCGCCTGCATGCCTACAGCTGTGTTGTCCGCTCACGGCGCGCACGTGCTCAAATGTCCTGCTGTTATGATCCAAACTGTGAAACTCAAGTGCTCTGCTGGTTTGAACAACAGCTTCCACATTGTAGGTCACATTTAATTATTTGTCAAACATCAGTGCGTTAACGATATCCTATCTTTATCACTCTAAAGAAGCACAAAGATATCTCTCTATTACTTAAGGATTTTTTTTAAAAGAAGCACTTAAAATGAAAATCTAAAAACTGATCAGAGCAAATTATAAACTCAAGAGTCATATTTTTCCTAATTAGTAAATATTTGCTCCCTTCTGGTTTTCTAAATCAACATCTAAACAGCAGGGAAACAAAACAAAAACATGTCTGAAACATTTGTGGATTCACTGGAATATATCTGCTGTTTACACAGCTCAACGTGGCATAATGACCTGCTCAAACAATGTCAGATGACAATAAAATAAACAAGTTTAAGATAAGAGGCAGTGAGCTCAAGTTAAACTAATACTAATCCTACCTGCAGTTCATAGTGAAGCTCTTTGTTTGTACTGTTTTCATCTTAAAAGAGACCCATAACAAATGATTATACCTATCAAGTATTAAACACATGCCTCATCAACTCAGGCATCCATAAACAGCGTTTATGGATGCCTGAGTTTGTGAGTTTATTCCTGTGGAAACAGGAATACCTGATGCTAAGTAAGCGGTTGCACTGGTTTAGCACTGCAACTGATTTGGTGGTGAACTTCCTACTGGTAGTGTCCCTGCAAATACTCATTTTTAACATTTATTATTATTATTATTATTATTATTATTATTATTATTACAAACAGAGACAATATATTGAAATTCTTGTGTAATTCTAATTTTCTCTCTTCTCTTCTTAGACCACATCTTGCCCTAGAATACAGCGGTAAGGTATGTTTGGGAATTTCATTACTGCTTTTTCTGCCTTTGCATATATAAAGAATATTGTTGATTTGGACAAAATCTTTCTTTTTTTTTAATTTGAGAAGTTCATTAGCTCCATTGTAAAAGCAGGTTTCTTCCAATTTAAAATTTTAGCTAAGGTAGAGTCCTTCCTCTCTCCCAAAGATCTCAAAAAAAGTTATTCACTTTTCATATACACTCACTTTGATTACTGGCATTTTTTTTTTTTTTTGCATGTTGGTTTAGATTAATTCTTTGTTTTCAAAATGCTCCTTCTCGTCTAATTACTGGAGTGAAAAAGTATGGGTATGTTACATGTTTTGGCTTCTCTACATTGTCTTCTTGTTTCCTTTGTCTGTGTGATTTAGGCTACAAAGATTCATCAGAGGACCTTTGGTAACGACCATCCAATAACAGCCAGAAGCCTGGAGCTCATGGCAACCGTCTATGCTGAGATCGGCAAGACTGAATACTCAGGTAAACACTCAAATGTTGCAGAAGAGGGAAAGTAAACATAACTCTCTTTCCAAGGAAATGTTGAAACAGAGATGCTTAAAATACACAACTTAATAGCTGCTGTAAATCAAACATGGGTGTGTAACTAGTGGGAGACGCCTGTTAACATTGTTCAGCGGCAGTGTCTGTGAAAATGCACAGCTGATCTGAAGTGCTTCTGCGGAGAATGTCAAGCAGTGAAAATGTTAAATTAATAAACACTTGCAGTTGTGTTGAACACAGAAATAGTTTTATGCAGAACAACAAGCAGATATGTGGCTCTCTGACAGTTTGAGGCCACAATTTGTTGCGTCGTGAGCATGCTTCGCTTGCACTTGCAAAGCCTAAGACTCTCTCGCTCTCTTTCTTTCTTCCTTCCAACTTCTTAACTCTGCATTTTTGTGAGGACTGCTGTGTTGTAAAAAGAGTAGTACATTAAAATCACCCAGGCTGCTAAGTCAGCTTTCTGAGGCAGTGGAGCCAAATGGTAGCTGTACTTTGTACAGCATCAAAGAGACACAGCAATATACATGTAGTGCTAGAAAGCTTGTCAGAATCCTTTATTGCTCACCACAGAAGATTATAAACAAGGTCTTGCTTCACCGAAATGTTGTCTGGTGTTCAGGAAAGCACAAATTTAAATGAAATAAATCGATGTTTGTTCTATTTTTTTGTTACTGCTTGTTGTCAGAAAGTATTTAGTCTCTTATCGTTAACCCAAAGATAACCCAAGTTAATATAGCATTACGTTTTTGGGTCATTATTTGATTAGTTAAAGGGGAAAAAGCTGTTCAAACCAACTTGTGCCATTCATTTCATCAACTGCTTTTAAGTGTTTGCTAATTTGCAACGATTTTTCCACACTATCTTTGCATAGTTATTTTAATCCAACCATAGAGGAGAGTTTCTAAACAAACCAGAGTATCTCTATTGGTTTAATAGAGATACTCCAAATGCACATGAAGTTGTAGACTTCATCATGTTTGTATCCCCATGACGTGTTGGACAACGGTTAACTCCTTTTAAACACAATACATCATATAATTTGGATAATTTGTAACAAATCTACATAAATGGGCTCCAAATGGATAAAAGCTAAAATATATTTTATTTCTTTATCAATCTATTTCACTTTTTTTTTAACATAAACACTCTGTTTCCGTAATCTGATTATCTATCTGTAAAAATAAAAGACAATTTGAATTATCATTTTAATTAAAAACAAAAAAGATGAATTTTTTTATCACTTTTGTGTATTTTAAATGGCTCTGTGAATGTAAAGTTGCTGCAAAGTTGTGTAGTTCAAAACTGCCAACTGCAGAGACTGCCTCAAGGCTTTTCGATCGATTCAGATTCGTTTCGCTCATAAATAGAAACCAGACTCATGTTTCCAAAGTCCCTGTAGCAACAAGCAGACTCATTCCAGGCTAAGCCTTCTAGATCATCTACAGGATTTATCATTGTTTGTTTTGACTTCTGATTCAAGTTTGTTCCCCCGACAAGACCGTAGTCTCTCTCTGTTATTTTTAGGCTTATTCATCCTAATAGACCTTAGACACAAGTTAACCCAAAGCATTTTGACAGATTGAGTGTGGAAATACAGGACTATAGCTAAATGTAGAGATAACTTATGAGGTTTTGAGCTTTTGAGACTTAGTAGACCAGCAAACTTTTCAATTCAGTTTCAGTTTATTAAACTGAATCTACTTCAAACTTGTTAACATTATTCAGGAAGTATTTTTGGAAAAAAAATATAGAAAATAGTAATTAGTTTTTTTTTTAACTTACTGTTTTTATTTAAATAAAATTTAAAGTCTGTATGTTTTAGTATGGTCATCACACCAAGTAAATTCAGCAAATCAGTACAATTAGTTCTCTAGTTGTCTTTGGATGAGCTAAATTCTTCTTGATTTATAAAACAAACAAATTTAGTCAATCTAGTGCCCAACACTGACCCCTGTTGGGTGCCACGAACAATAAGGAGTTGTTATCTGCCAGGTAATTAAATAAATCAACAAAACTTCTGATGCAATGACTTCAGTTCTTTTAATCAGTGTAACATGATCTCTTGAATCATTTGCATTTTTCAGTCAACAAATAATCCACCCTTTGTATTAACTAACATTTCATGGTTACCGTTAAAGGCCATGTTATAACAGCTCAACATGGAGTGAGAGCTGTCGAAAAGAAAACACAAGCTTTTATTATACACTTTATCCATGCTGTGATTCAGTAGTTTTGACAAAAAAGAAACATTAAAGCTGCATCACAACCAGGATAGAGGCTCCTAAATACTATAAGGGTTCCTAAGATTTCAGTTTGCATCAGTGGCTGAAGTATCAGCTAAGGAAATATTATACACCAGTAAGAAAACAACCGTGAACATTATGAAGAGTTTTTTAATGGATGGCAAGATCCCGACATCCTAGAAAGTAAAAAAGAAAAAAGAAAGAAATGAAGTCTCTAACACACATTGCTCATTGTTTTTTTGTTGAAAGATATAGATAAAACTCATTTGCTGCTCAGATATTTAACAACATTATTAAGGACTAACAATTGTTTAGAAAATCAGATAAACTGCTTCTACAATCTTTATCTATAGTTGCATTTTCATTGTTTGTTGATCCCTTCCCAAATGTTCAATTGAATTGAACACAATATACTTTATTAATCCCAGAAGGAAATTCACACTTTGGTGCTGAACAACAGCAGAACAATTACAGCATGCAAGGGTTAACATCCTGGCTCCTGTGTTGGGACACATTTGCATGTTCCACATTTACCTTCGGTTCACTCTCTCCGCCTTTACCTCAGACATTAACATGAATCAGCTCCCTGCTCATGCACAGTGTGATCATGGTATTCCCTCTAGACTCTCTGGGCCAGTGCGTGTCGGCGCTGTCCAAACGCTTCGCTGCTGCAGAGTCCCTCAGAGACACTGTCAACTGTCTTCCTCATTCCCACCGCGAGAAAGTTTGCGAGGTGCGTCACAGAAAAGATGCCCACCACCAGCAGGAAGACACGCCAAATCCTAAGGTAGGGGTGGGGACTTGTTCACAAAATACATGTGTTATTTCTCATTTATTTGTCTCGTTGAACTGTTATCTGTGCAGAATATTCATGTTGAGTTAATTTCAATGTAGGCAACCAGTGTCAAAGTCCCTACCTCCATTCTAAAGAGGCCAAGTCCCAATTATGGGTCAGACGCAGAAACCAACCACAGACGGAAGGGCGAGCGCAGGGTTCGATTCAGGGAGCCGGAGACCACAGTACACGGTGAGAAAAGTCAACTTTTAACACTTTGCAGAGTTCAGTTGCACGACTCTTAAAAGTTTATTTCATGATATTTGTCATTGTCAGCTGCACATTCACAGGAATTTAATTAAGAAAATGCACTCAAGCATAGGAATGCGTAAGCGACCAAACATGAGAGAGCAAATAAATCTTGCAATGCAAATGACAGTACATTAAGTCCTGAGTGAAAGTGGACTGTCAGACCACAATAACTGATTTGTAGCTGGTGCATATCATTGAAGTTGGCTTGTGTTGACACAAAATCTATTCTCTGTTGGCTTCACAGATATTTACTGTGACCCTCTAGGTGGTAAGTTTATTCAAAAGGAGCACCGAGTTGCATGGGGGAGCACCAACAGCACTGCAAAGTCTTTGCCAATATCTACCGTAAATCATCACATAATTTAGCTTTCATGATTTGTTACAAGCTACTTTTGCTTGATGTGGACACTGTGGTTACACTAATCACTGATACTCCCTTGTTTTTAAGAATCTGAGGCACATAAATATCACAAATTGTACTAAAATGGTTAATTTGTAGTCAAAGGGCATGTAACATCATTTTTCAGATTTGGAGGTCATGGCAGTTTTGTTCCTTACACTGGCTGATATCGTTTCAATTCAGAGAAGAACATTAATTTTACAGAAATAAGCAGTAAATTAAATTAATAAAAAATCAATCATACACATAGAAGATTGTATCCCAAAAATTACTTCAACCTTTGAGTCAAGCACCCTCTTCTTCATTGGGAGAAATTATAACCTGAAGCTCATAATTGTTGTTTTCTAAACATGCTGGAGGAGAGAGCGGTTCATGATTTAATGCAATCTGCAGACATCACCCGATGTTTTATACTGATAGAGAATACGCAGACTAAAAGCCTGTTGTAAAACAAAGTGTTTTTTTTTTTACCTAGTAAACAATATTTTTGCAACCAACAGCTGCAGTTGGGTTGGTGGTCTAGCTGTTGATTTCCTGTGCAAGCTATCTGGTCCAGCTAGCTTGTTGTTCATTCCCTTAACAGTTAGGGAACATAAGGAAGATTATTTTTGGTACATGAGGAGAAATATATCCTCTACGCTTTACTTTCATTGACCTTATCAATATAATATATAGACGGTTAGAAAGCTCATTTTTTTAAAGAAAACTGTGTAGCGCAATAACCCATTAGGCACTTCCTGTTTTTAGAGAAAACACTTTCTTAAAATTACTAAAATTTGATATTATTTGCCTTTTGATTGGAGGCACTCATCTTTTTTTTCTATTCTGTGCTTCTTGGATCCAAAAAGAAAGTCTTTTGCACATTTTCATTTAAATGCTCGCCATTTACAAGCCAAAACACTTAACAACGTGCTCTCATTTTTCAGCCTATGAGACGACACCGGCCCGGCCCCATCTTGCCCTGTTCACCTGCCTCTTCCTGCTCATGTCATTCCTCGGCGTTGCGATGTACTGCACCGACCGCAGGCGGCCGCAGAGAGCATGCGAGGAGCTGGAGGCTGCTTTGGCCGTCTACCTGGTTCACATGAAGCAGCTCCTGTGGGGCTGCTGGATATGGCTGACCATGCAGTGACTGTGACAGACCACAGATGGAGACATGGAGCTTTTCTTGTTTTTATATATAGGCCTAAGCCTACAAACAGCTCAGCCATGTTGCAAGGCTCTGCAGTGGTACCTCTGCACCTCTCCCCCACTGAAAAGGGAATATGTTTAATCCCAGAAACATGTAGCTTCCATCTCTGTATGTATGTATCTACGTATGCACTACAGTTTGGATATGCCACTCCATATGTAAGTTGTGAAAATATTTTTGCACATTTGCAACTATGATGCTCACATGTTCCCCACAATGATTTCATCCTTCAGTTCAGGTTAAAGTCTTTTGCCTGTGAGTGGATGTTTCCAAAGGAATGCAAATATTTATTTTATTACAGAACACAATTTGTGTATCTAATATATCCGAAACAAATGAATGTGTATATATGGCTCAATATAATAAGGTCTATCACTATCAGTATTTAGCCTTGTAATTCCATATTCACGAATGTAGAGCTGTTGGAAAATGTTTCAGAAGTGCCCGTCTGCAGGGCAAAGAATCGGGTGTTTGGTGTTGATCCGTTAGAAGGTGAACACAGGGCTACATCACCTCATACTATGGGGTTAAATGGGAGGGAAAACACTTTATTCTTTCTTGTCTGTCCGTTCCTTCCGGGATGTAACATCTGCAGCACATTCTAGTTAATCAAAGAGAATATACTTAAACTACAGTGCCTTGCAAAAAGCCATTACATGCTCTTTTCTGTCATCCTTTATCTGCTTATTAAGATTTTAAGTGATGGAGCAACACAAGATTGTGAAGTGGAACGAGAATAATCCATGATTTCTACATTCCTTTGGATATAAACATAGAGAGTGTAAGGTACTTTGGCTGCACTTGATTTAATTTAGAGGTATCAAAGTAATAGGGGCTAGACGAGGTCAGATTTATGTCACATCTGTGCTTGTTTTTCTCTGATACTCCTGGCGTCCTTTATGAATATCAGAGTATTTTTGCCACATACTTGCAAGTACTCACTTCCTCTCTCTCCTCTGGGTCCCTCTCAATTAAACTCATCTGCAAACTGACCCTTAGTTTTTTTGATTTCTACTTACATAGAATATTGGAAACCATGCATCGTTTCCTATCCTTTCCACAATACTCTATATTTTGTCGAGTCCATCACATAAAATCCCAACAAAAAAATATTAAAGTTTCTTGCTGTACAGTTGCAAAATGTCATGGTGAGGGTCAATAGTTTTGCAAGGCACTGTATATGAAGGATGATAGTTTTAATAAATCTCCCCCTCTCAACTGCCTGATGCCCCTCACCCTTGAATCTCACCTGTTATGTATATATATGTTTGTCTTCTACTGTGTGTATCAATTCAAAAATCCCAAAATATACTTTTACTTTTATTGTTTTCTATTTTCTCACCTGATATCGGTGTAACTCCGATTCCAAACTCCTGTGTATATTTGGACGAGAAGAAAACCCTGGAACAATTGAGGCCAAACTCAGAATTATATCAGAACCAGATACAGAATTTATTGTAGATATGAGTTATATATGAGTTACTTTATCGAATGAAGCAAAGAAATTCAAAAAAAGCAGCCAAACTTGCACACAAATGGGTTATATAGGAATCAAAGGGCACAGTGATGCACATCCAACATACCTCTTGTTATGAGCAATAAGACAGTGAGAGAACAGTGCTGTCTGTATGACAGGTTTCAGGGAAATCATCATGATCCTGTTTGATTGTGGAGATCTCACATTTGAGCTTTGAAGCAATATGGCAAATCAACGCCTGCACAGAAGAAATAAACAAAAAACAAACAAACAAAAAAAGATAACACCCGCAGCTCCATACTGTCAAACTAAATTGTTATTAGCAATAAAATGATTCCCAGTAAACTCACATCCTGTATATGCACACTTAGCTGCCTTTTACAGTTATCTGAACATTTATGGTCACTTTGGAAAAAGTGCCTTTATAGAGGGTTTTCTTAGTTCCTTTGGTTTTATGTTCTCTATTATTTTAAATAAAACTGTCATTGCCTGTCAAAATCAGATAGCTTGCTTGTGCTCTTCCTGACCAATATAGGATGTGATGTAACAGCCACAGGAATGCATGCAGGTATACATACATATGTCACAGCAGTAAAATATATTGTTTTTGTAGCCTATTAAGTAAGAAGAAGAAGCCTCAATCACTAAACAGCACATCATAAAATCTGTTTTATATCTCACTGATGCTAAAAGCTTTTTTGGACTAGCTGCTAAATATATTAATGCTTTGAGTTGCAGTTTATCATACACAACTCCTGGTAGCTGCTGTGTAAACACACTGCAAAAGCGCAGACTGATCTACTTTGCTTACGCATGCAAATGAGCCTCGGTTCACCAAGATGTGCCTTTTCACAACAAAAGCCTACCTAAGGAGAACGTTTGTCTGGAGAAGACCAGAAAACAATAACTACACCTCTTTATATATAAAACCACCCGCTCAGCTTGTCATGCACTGGGTACCATGCAAAAAATTTACAAAGAAATATGATTTTAAAAAAAAATAAATAAAAAAATCCCCAAACTCATAAATACTGAGTGGCTAGAAAATTAAGAGTTGAAGAAAACTCAAGTATATATTTCAGGTAAATAGTTGGCTTGGTTTGTAATCAATAAGCAGTGATTAAAACCTGCAGATTTTTGTCTGAGTTTCATCCAAGGAAGAAAATGATCCATTTGATTTGGTTCTATGACAATGTAAAGCAGAAGCCAATTCATTTTGATTGTCTCCACAGGCAAACGTTGGTGAATCTTATGGCAGAGATGAGAACCTACAGTTCTGGTCACAAGTAGGTTTACATAAACTCACAACTTTCATATTTAAATCGGTTTTTAGATGTGCATTTCAAATGTTTTTTTTTATGCTAAACTGGTGTTACAACAACTCACTACACTGAATTTTAAAACAAGAATTCTGACTGCGTTTTTGCTTAAATCAACATATGTTTATAATTAAAGATATAAACTCAAATATAAACATAAATCCCTGATACAGTTTAGTTAAAACTCCCTTGGTTAGTCATACGCTGATGACTTTCAGTGGACAACAGAAAAGATTTTCAGAATTCTGGTTCAAAGCTGATAGAGCTCATTTAAATTTGTTGGTGTCATATGCCAGATTTTAAGGGAAGGACACACTTTTACAAAATATTAGAGTTCAGTACTTTTCAAACGTATGATGTTAGCCTGCTTTATCCATTCCAAAACTAGTCTGGGCAGCCCCTTTTAAGGTTTTAAGGCTTTGGGCTAAATAAACTAATTACAATTTTGAAAGGCACTGACTTTAAAATATTCTGAAAATACATTTATTACGTTTAAAAGCTGTGTTGGGCCTGAGAAACCAACGACTTTAAAGAAGTGTACCGATTCAGCTAAGAGCAGTGTTACGTCTTTTATTCTAAATGCTAATGAACTGTCACCAAATGAACCAGTCTGGGTTACACAACCAAGATTAGATGTTGTCTTGCTGCAGCTGCATGAGAGGCAGACAGTCTCTCCACTGTCTTGTCCTTGGAAAAAAATAAAACAAATATGGAGCTTTTAATGAGAGCGTTCTGGCTTGTTTTTGTTCAGCACATAAATAAACCTAATTGAGTGATTTAAAGCTTGGCAATTTATTTATTTTTTCTCCACAACAGTAGTGAAAAGTTAAGGCCAGAATTTAACATCTCTACAACCTAACCTGGCATTTTGACCAATAGATTAGAGAGAGCGTGTGGATGTAATTGTTTATGAAATTCTGTGAAGTTGTTTGCTGTATCATCAGCCCACCATACAAAAAAAACGGTTCAAATGCATCATCAATATCTAAAACGTGATCCATGGGGATGTCGAGCGTATGTGAACTTGTGACGAGCACTGTAGGGGCAGAGATGAGAGAGTTGTAGTTTCTAGATCAGGCCAGTTTTGAGGTCAGAGCTGCAGCGTGAAGAGCGGCTGAGCAGCAGTTCCTTCTCGTGGATCAGGGAGTCGAGCAGATCCTCCTGTCTGTAGTTATGGTAGACCTTCAGGAAGGCTAACACTGTGATCCCAAGCCAGGACAGCCAGGCAGCCCAGAGGCCAAACTGAAACAGGGACATCCTCCATTTATGACCTCACTTCAAGAAATATCAGCTTGATTTAGGAAACAAAAACCATTACCTGAGCTATTACAAACTGGTCATAGAAGGCAGAATTGTCCACGCCGAGTTCAAGGTCCGTGTCCTGCAGCTCCTCACAGCTAAACAAATTAATTGGACGTTAAAGGGGACCATATGATGCTTTTTTTCCCCCTGAAAGTCAATTATTGTGTGCTCTTATCTCACCTGTTAGGCATGGTCCCACTCTCAGTGACGGCATCGCACCACAGGTTGAAACCCACGCTGACAATGGTGCTGGACAGGAAGATGGTGAACATCACCAGGGAGCTTATCATCAGGTTGAGGAAGGCATTGAAAAATGAGCTGCTGGGAGAAAGAAGAAACACACAAAATCGGTCTATGCTGCTCTTAAAGCTACAGTACAGCTAATATAAGTCCTTTATTTCCTTTCTTGGAAAATGTGAATACTGCATAAGACCAACCGAAAAAAGATTTTTATACAGAAATGTTATGTAAGAACACTTCTAAGGGACAGTTATCTAGATGACAGTTATTGACACCCCACACAACGAGAATATGCCACAAAAGACAATTGCTAATGAAGCTGACGGTTATATGAAAGCACATTAGTAATGTGAAGTTTAAAGGAAGGAAAAAGTATGTTAGAAAAAGGTGCACCAACATCAGGAAAAAAAACACACCATTGAATTGAAAGGTAAAATGGTAAATAGTCTTCATTTGTATGGCGTTTTATCAAGTCTGGGGATAGCAAAGCGCTTCACACTACAGTCATGTACACCATTTACACACTGATGGGGGTAAGCTACATTGTAACACGAGCTGCTCTAAAGCAGACTGACAGAAATGAGGCTGCCATTTAATTGTCTTCCTAAACTCTGAAATGGACATTAACAAATCCCTCATGGCTGTAATTATTTCTTTTGTAGGTGGACTCTTGTCTACCACATTTTTTCCTTCCTCCAAACTTTCCATTAATATGAATAGGGCTCTCTGTGGATAGAGAAGCTTCTTTTACATCAGCCTTTTTAGATGTATCCCACTTGTGCAGGGTGTCAATGACTGCGTGATGGACAGCTGTATTATCCATAATGACCCAGGCCATAACATGGTTGCAACATAAAATTTCAGCGTGAGGTACTTTTTTATTGATGTTACATGATATGATGCTTTTCTGAGATACTGAATTTTATTTATGTTTTTTTTTTTTATGAAATGAAAGCCATAACCATCAAGGTTAGCAGAAATAAACACTTTATACCAGGAAGACCTAATAGACGTCATAGAATAATTCAACATGGCTTAATTTTGGTGATAATTATGCACTTTATCACAAATCCAGACTTACAAAATGTTTATTATTGTGGTATACTTTAGAGACTAAGGCGGATTTTTCATATTCTGAAGAGGTACTGCGTAATTCTCCAGTTGCAGGGCAAGATGACTGCGCGTTTTAATAGATGCGGAAAACATGTTGAAATTTTAGCACAACATATAGGCGTTGTATTTAGCCTGTAATGGCTGCATACAAATTGTTAAAGCTATAAGTGATGCAGCGTGCTTCCATTAGGCTTTGCTTCATTTTTCCTACGTAGCTGTGCTCAAGGTGGACATGTGAACTGCCACTCACTCGTCGTGTCCTTTGCACAAAAAGAACAGCAGCCTCCATGCCTGCACTGCGGATAGGATGAGGGATGCAATCCCGATAAAAGTGATGAAGCTGCAGGAGCACTCGGGTCCCCACTCCTCCACGATGAAACGCTGCTTCGACACAGTGATGTTCTCGTTTTGCCACATTCCGCGGGTGAACAGCAGACATTTCCCCCCGAAGTCCTCCGAGTTCTCCGACAGCGGCACCACGGCGATGAAGCCGAACACGAAGGCCAGAAAGTAGAGGATGCACTGCGCGAAGATCAGATTGTCGAGGGCCATTTTCCCGTCTGACGCCTCTGCCTGCTGGCCGCCGGAGAAAGTGCGGCTGCGCAGTGGAAGCAGAGACGAGCGGAAGCGCAGCATCCGAGGACGAACTGTGCAGCAAATTAATGAGTGGGCAGAGGCCTTCGGGGCTCTCCATCTGCATCCAGACCGTATGCGATGAACCGCTCCACTGCTGCTGCGGTCTTAAACTGCTGAGAAGGATTTAAGAGCTGCCACGTTTTAGAGCGCAGCTACTACAGTTGAAGTGGATTTGACCAAAACTGGTTTGCACGGTTCCTTGCGGTGTCTTTGTTGGATTAAACACACTGTAGTTTTTATAATAATAATAATAATAATAATAATAATAATAATAATAATAAGTGTATTTTATTTTAATATCTCCCAAAAGAAGTTACAAACTGCATTTTGATAAAAATCTCATAGAAATAAAGAAGAGTAATAAGCTAAACATTAAAACCAAACAGTTTTTGGGACACATCTGGTGCTCCATACTACATTTTTTCTAGCATAAAGATTCCTTCTACTTATCGTCTGTTCTTTAAGAACTTCAAGTAGGCCTATTTGAAACTATTCGGAATTTAGTTTTAGCTTTTCATTGGAAAGACCTTGTTGAGTTCTGTTTTCCAGTGTAAATCTTTATTTTGCCTTCTATCATTTAGTATCCAGTTTTCGTCTTCAACAATCAACACTTTTTTCTTGAATGTTGCCCTTCCTCTGACCCCATTATGCGGTCCCAGGAAGTACTCCAAGTATGATAATATTAATAATATATGAAAAATAATTTTAGCATTAAACAATATTTTTATTTAAACAATTTGAACAAACGATGACATTTTTATTATGGATACCAACACATATCATCATCTGCAGTGAAATGTTTTAACTACAATGGATACAAATAGACAATTATCAAGTAAAAAAATAATAAAATATAAAATTATAATTAAAAAAACATGTTTTTCAAAATACTAGGCTTCACTTCGAGTCCTTCTAATAATATGAGATGCAACATAAACTGATAGCCTACATTTTGCTATGCATGCTCAAAAATAAGAGTAATGGTTTGTTTATACATGGTGACAGTCTTAAGGGAAGGGCAGGTAGCGGCCTGTCACAGCCATCTGACATGCTCCAATGAGCCCATCTGCTGAGCAGAGCAAGGTGTCTCTGTCCCTTTGGTGGGACGTTGCCTTCTCACAGCGCCCTCCAGTGGGCAAAAATCCCAGCTTCTAGTCTGCAGAGACATGTTATGATCACCAGCTTTAATTGTAAATCCTTTTGTTGCAGAATGTCAAAACATGCAACTAAATAAGTTATTTTTCTTGTTGTTTTTTTTTTTTAACTTAAAAAGTACAGGGAGTTATTTTAATGAATATGTCATTAATGTGAACCTGTAGATTTTTCATCATCAGGGATGTCATGAAGTCTTTTTAAACCAGGATCCATTACTATCATTCTTGTAGTTTTCCTTGGAATATTCAATACAACATAAAGACAAGTATTTATATGTGTGCTTTTGAGATAACAGGAGGCTATTTGTATCCATCATACTAACTGCAGTATTTCCGTGGTGTGTGATTTAGGCCTTGTCATTTTGCTGCAGCTCTGCACTCTGATTTTCATGATCTTATCAGCTCACAGATTAGCTTGAGTTATGTTTGTGTGTGAGAGGTTTAGGCTTTGAAGTCGATTTGATTCCAAAGAACTGAGACAGTTTTATGTTGTGGTCATACCATTTTAAAGGCTTCTGAAATGTACATAACAGAAAATTGTGGGATGGAGATTTTCTTTTACAGTTTAATTTAAAAAAAATAATAACAAAAAAATGTACACCAATACTATGCACTGTACAGGCCCCATACAAAATTAATCTTTCAGATGCAGAAGCTACCCCCCCAAAAAAAAAAAAAATCTTTTAATGGATTCCCTGGACTTTAGATGTAGATTTTATCTGTTTTGTCTTTTTAATTGTGTAATAGTATCGCTAATTTAGAAAGAGAAGGATTCATCCTATTTTTAAAAAAGAAAATTTCAATCCATCTGAGAAGCAGATGAATTGTTTCTCAACACAAAATGAACTAAATGTAGTCGAGCTGATGTCCTCCCTGATTAGACCTTGGACAACCTCTGGTATCAGAAGTGCTGCAACGACTGCAAGGTCAAAGTCTTAAATTACAAAAAAAGCACAAAGAGGAAATTACATGAGCAGAATTCCAAAGCCCATTTTTAAATAATACAGCATGTGTGGGCTCGTGAACTGGGCGCCCAGGGGAGATCCGCAGGAGAAGTGTGTCAACCTGAAATATGTGTTAAGTTATTCACTCACCCATACAAGAGAGGGATAAGGGGAGGGATGCTAACCCAAATGCATTCCCTGGACTCTGGGTAAATATAGCGGGGAATGGGCTGAAGAAAGCATTGGGAGGTCATCCATTTTTCATGAGATACTCTGGCTGCAAAGCAAACATCCCTTTTTTTTCCAAGCATGGGGGAAGCCAGCAAAGAATGTAAAGAATGGAATCACTACCAGTGATAACATCAGTGGATTTTTAATGTGGTGTATTTGTGTTTTTATCTGGAATAGCATGTATTCTTTTAATATTGAACAGGCAATAGTGAAAATATATATGTAATAATGTTTGTGACACTGTCAGATACAGCTCAGAGAAACATTCAAGAAAGTATGCACTGTATGTCCAATGTTCAGTTGATCGGTTGTGTTACAGAGTGTGACTTCATGATATATAAACGAGATTCATGTCTTCAAAAGACTCTTTTTTCATGCATTATTTTCATCATATTCTCTTCACTCGTTTGCCTTTCCTGGATTCTGTTCTTCCACTCATGACTCTTTGTTGTGGAGCCTTCCCTCTCCAACCTGCAAGCTCCTTTCCTTCTGCCTGTAACACAAAGCAGGAGTGAAAAACAGACACAATTACAGCCTCATATCCTGAGCAGTGATGTGAAGGGCTTAATGAAATATCCTGTACCCATTAATCTTTCCCCTTCAGGGGGTGCAGCAGAAAGGATGCACTGGGCCAACTACTGATTAAATGCTCCTAATAAAGGCCATTCATCTCACCTTAAACCATGAACAGTTTAACTTGTAGTAGCGGCCAGCACTACATTGCTGCATGTTTCTTTGAGCAAGCAGTGCAGTTTCAATCCAGATTTTGTATTTATTTATTTATTTATTTAATTTTGCCCTTTTACAATTACTAATTTAAATATCCTTCTTTTGGGTTTTTCAAACCAACAGAAATATTAGTTTCCACATTAGCTTATATAAAATCCATTGCAACAACTCGTTTATAAAGGTCGCCTAATCTGTGCAGTCCACTTGCATCTTGATTAATCTCAGTACAAATACAGCTGTTTTGTGTAGTGCTTAGAGGTTTGTTAGACAACATTAGTAAACCCAGGGTCTCAACTACATATTATTCAGGTGGATGCAAACACATAAATACCATATTAATACAATATAGCTCATTCATCGAAATGCCTATGTATCTTTGGATAGACTGGTGAAACTGAACAAAAGTCAGACATTTCTGAACATGAAAGTAATATTTGGGATAAAGCTGAGAAATCCCCTGTGGCTAGACACTTTAACACAGCTGGTCATCTTTAAATGTCAAGAAAATTAAATGTCTGTTTCTAATAGAAGGCATGACAGAAACAGACTTGTTACAAAGAGAAGGATTCTGGATTCACAATTTACAAGCAGTAAAACGGGGTTTGAGTAAGGAACTGGCGTAGAACCGTTATTTTTCTAATTGTATTGTCTCAAATGTATGCTTACCAATTGCTTTTTGACTTTATTTCCAGAGATGGTTTGCTGTTCTGTGAATGTTACTAATTCCATTTTGACTCTCAGTGCTCTATTTCATCTTTAGGTTGATTGGCTGATCTGCTGTTTTTATGCGTATGTATGCATGTGTGTGTACTTCGGTACATGCCACACCTTTAAAATTGTAATTTGCAGAAAAACTGAAGACTGTGTATTGTTTTACTTCAGCTTAAATGTTATGCATTTCTTTCAAACAAAATACTGAACAAAATATACTGAAGTTCTTAGATGACAAAATGTAAATTTCAAAATATTTTAGGTTAGGTTAATAATTTACAGTTTAATGAACTACAGCTTTGTGTGGACACACTTCTGGTCTCAATAATAATAACACAACATCCCTAATAATTTATTACCGAATCAACATAAAAATTGAGGTACACACATCTTAATCCACCACCGAGTCCTTTAGTCCTCTCGGTCAAAGAAAAAGCACAAATCCATATTAAACTAGCCAGATTGGACAGGACACACCTATTTTTATTTATTTTATTTTTTTTAACAAATGTACAAAAGCAACAATGTGACCTGCACTTTTGTTTGAAGAATGACATCATTGTGGGAGGAAATCTTAAAAGCAGTGATGTTTATGCTGGAGGACAGAAGAACAAGGGATGAAGGGGAGTAAAGAGGACACCTGCTGGGCTGTGATGAGGAGAAATCCCAAGGGCCTAAAAATGAGATCATCCCAGCCACACCAAGTAGCTAACTGGAGCAATAGTGCCCCCTGAAGGCCGGATAATGTTTCACATTGTCGATGACAACGTCTTTGTATATGAAGAACTAAAAAAAATAATAATAATAATAAAGTACCTGTTTGTCATCTGTTTGCTTTGCAGAGAAATCAGTGAAGGTGGCCAGACTGTTGGTGGATGAGGGGCCAAGTAGACAGGAAGACATGGTGTTATCTGTGAGCAAGAAGAAGGAAAACTATAAATTGGGAAAGGTAGATGTTGAAGATATTGCTTTTATGCCAGCAAGCATTGTATGAGCATTAACGTTCCTTTTAAAAGAAACCATCACATAAGATGAACTGTTGAGTAAGAAAAAAATATTCTCATCATTTTTAACCACAGTCTCATGTCTTTGAGCTTTGACTTAGCTATAAAGATGTGCATGAGTGAGGGACAAGACGCCCAGCTGTGATCAAAAGAGGTGCATCTGCAGAGCTGTAAGGTACTCCCCCATACACACACACACACACACCCCCGCACACACACACACACACACACATATATATATATATATATACACAGAATATGGGGTGGGGAAAATGCAGTGGAGAAATAGGGGTTGTTTTATGGATGAATGGCTGCCGCAGCAAGGTTAGGGAAACCAATCTCTCCCCAGTCCCCATCCCTTTGGTGCTGCTACCGGTATTTCTAATCCGTGAGCAGCACAACAGTTTCTCTGTGATTCAGTCATCTCTCAAAAGAACTAATTAGCAATTGCCCCAAGGTAATTTATTTTCCTGCAATGTACGATTTAACAGTTAAATATGTGTTCAAGCTAGAAAACCTTAAATCTTGAAAGCATTTACAGCAATTACAGCAAATTTAGGTTTCATTGGACAAAAACATATTTTGAGAAGAAATATATTGGTGAAACAGAACAGTGATGGAATGAGCCCTTTGGCTGCTTGAGAACCCGTGTATGATAAAGTGGGTGGATTTTGTGGAGGTAGATAGGTGCAGACTTTCTAGTGGAAACACGTTTTCACCCAGGATTATGAAACAATTGGAAATGTTGATTAAACTGTTCATCCGGCAGTGTGGACAAAACTTGAGAAGGGGGAATACAACCAGACTACTTGGTGATGTTGTTAGAAAAACTATAGCAATCGGAGCTACAACCTGAGATGTCCTGCTTACCAATTGTTGGTTGGCCAGTGTTGTCCTCTGAAACCAAGCTTTGGTTCATGTCAGTCACTGGATCCTGGAGGGTTGCTGATGGTGTACTGGAGAAGTCTTGAATGCCACATCCCAGAGCTTCCTTTTGCTGGTGGTGCTCATCCCCTTTCTGATCATAAAATGTGCAGTAAAAGACAGACAACAGAACATACACAGTGTCGTATTTGTGAGCTGTGCCCACCTGATCTGCTGATATCACCAGAAAACCATCTGACTGGTCTCCACTCTTGTGGGAACCTGAAGCGACCATTTTGGGAGAATCATTAGCAACTTGCTCTCCTGGTATGTACTTCCTGTCGTCTTCTCCACCTTGCAAAGCATAAAATATTACTTTATCTTGGGACTTTAAACTTTTGCCTAAGTCATAGAGGGAAAGTTGTTCTGTGGCGCCATCTGGTGACAGTTTTGGCTCCCAGCATTGTGGCAAAAAATCAGCCACTGAGGTGAAATTGTCCTCATCATCTTCATCATCTCCTTTACTTTGGATCTCCTGATCAGTGAGAAAAGCTGAAATCCTCTGCAGCGTTATGGTGCTGTCAAAGAAGTGAGGATATTTCGACAGAGGTGCTGATGAGGCAGAGGAGAAAGAAAGGGCAGACAAAGACCTTTGATTCTCAGAAGTCAGAATGTCCTGTGTTTCAAAATGGTGTTCCCCTTGGTCATCCTCAGCATCTGCTGTTTGTTCGGTTTCTTCCACAGCTTCCATTGGGAATGGGCTTGGTGTGAGGCGGCGCAGAGCCTGCACTGACAGAAATATTTCTCTGCTGCTTGATTTTCTCTTTGGTTTGTTTGGCCACACAACCTCACTGTAATAAAGAACACAAAGTGCTGATCAAAAATGACACAAACTCATGATGGACATGGATGTTATACTACATGCAGCCTAAATTGAGTAAATTGAGTTTTATTATTTTCATTGTCCCATCCTCCTAATGCAGTGCACCAGTACCACTGAATCCTTATGATGATGTTACCACCACTGTGTCTGGACGGGGGTTTTGTGTTCTCTTGAAATGCTCTCTTTTACGTCTTCAGCTCCTCTGTTTTTCATTTCAACAGAGGATTTGTGCAAATGTTTCCTCACCTAATGTTGTAGTACTCAACCCCATCACAAATAATTCTTGGTTTTGGAGTCAGATCCATCTGTGTTTGTCACCATTTTATTTTTTTTTTCTCCTAGCTTCCCTGAGTTTATTATTAGGTTAGTTATTGACATGCTCCTGTCTCACTGATGTGTGGTTCACGATAATTTAGAAGCCCCAGTACCTTATCCTGGGATTTGGTTTTCTCACTTCCGTCACAGCCTTCTTGACCAGTTTGACCAGTTCCTCTGAAGACATTGTTCTCTTCGCCTGATTCTGATACAGTGTGGCAGACAGTGGGTAGGGTACCATTTCACCAAAACAATCTGAAGAAAACAAGACTTACATGCAATGCACTTTATTCAACATCTGATGCATTTTCTTGACATATTTTTTACCTTTATTCTTCTGCTGCAAGATGCATACTTCAGCTCTGTGGCAGTCTTCTTCACCCTGATCAAGAGTTTCAAAAAAGTTGCTTTAGACCCTTAGGAGTGTGAAGTAAAGTAGTATTTATGAGTTAAAGTAGAGTAACCCACGTTGCATCCATGGCAAATGTATTTTACAGCTTCAGCATGTAGATTCACTCCTTTACAGGCCTGGAGGAGGTACATGACCATATCCTCATTTTCTGTGTGGCTTCTTTTCAACAAAGCCCAAGCATCAGTCAGACAACTGTGTAGGTGGAGAAACAGAATGACCAAACAGTCAAGCACTAACTCAAGACATTACTCAATTGGTAAAGAAGCCAAGAGAGCACCTGCTTAGAAGAAACACTTCTGCATACAGTTTTGCATCCTCTGTGGTTTCTATGGGAGGTTTTGTCCACTGGAGATACTTCAGTGCCATGTGGTGCTGCTTGCTTTTCAGCAGAGAGATGATAATGCATCGATGTTGCCAGGAGAACTGAGGGACAGCGGCTTTGGGACTCAACAAGAGCTCCATGGAGGCCTAGGAACAAATTTTATTGGGCTTTATTTAGCAAATCAAGTTATTTTTAAATATAAATGATAGAGCCCAAAGAGAAACACATCTTCATTTGTTTCTATTTTAACAAATTCATTGTTCTTGAATGAGTACCTTTGTGCGCCCATGATCAAACATCCAGAAGGCTTTGATTTGATGGGAAAATCTGTGAGGGATCGTGAAAGCATGGCAAAAAGACTGCAGAAGGTTGTCTTTGCACTGTAGGAAGTTAACCACATCCAGGATGAAGTATAATAGCTGCGATGAGTTTATTAAGAGCCATACACCATAGTGACTGCATTAATTCTTTGCAACATTATGCCAAGCTACGACCACAAACTTCATTGTATTGCTTTTGGGATTTTAAGTGATAGACCAATACAAAGTAGTTCATCATAATAACTAATTGATTTTACACATATCTCGCTGTTTCTGTGAATGAACCAACAGCATCATAAAGGCCATGCTGATCTGAAATCTGAAATAATGACACATCTGCAAACCAAGATGTGACTGTCCAAGGACTGGAATTTCAAACCCTTGACCTATAAGCTACAATATTTTAGGTCTAAACCCCAGGACTGGATACCACTAGTCTATTAGATCTAATCAAAATGCTTAGAGATTTGAGGTGGTAGCATGACAAAATGTAAAAATGTTAAAGTTTTGAAAAAGGAATGTACATTTAAATGCCATGTAATGAGTCCTTAGACATATTGCTGACTGGATACAATACCCTGGACCAACATGTTGTCAGTACAAGGAACCAAGACAAGCTTCAGAAGTGCGTGAAGAGAAGGTGGGGGGTAGCATTGATCTGTGCAGTCTTCAGAAGTCCATATACACTCATGTCTTTTGGACAGCTGCATCACCATGCCCTTGATCAAAAAGCCACATCTTTCCATCTCTTTCTTATTCCACCTAAATTCAAATAGGGGAAAAAAGAAAGAAAGGAAACCAAACTTTAAGGATAAATTTAAGGATATGAGTAGAATTAGAATATTTGTTATCTCTTCAGAAAAACAGCAGTGGTGTTACCCAACAGTTTTAAGACACATTTCCTGATGGCTGAGTTCCATTTCCTTCCACATCTGAGAGATACGTCTCAGTTCTTGGGCTTCTAACAGCAACAACAGGGAACACAAAAGTCTTTAGAGATGTGATTGCTTTCTGTCATGTCAATTCTTCCATTTACAAAGACATCAGTACCAGGGAACCTGGGCAGAAGCCCCATAATGCCCCACCACTGAACTAGCCGACCCAGCCAGATGTGTCGTTTCAGAGTCCAGAGCTCTTGGTTCCAACAAGCATTTCTGCCATTCGATGAGTGCTGTGTGTCCCTGCAGATCATACATGGAGCCTTCAAACCTAATAGGAAATTAGTCAAAAAAGATCACGTTAGTGCTGGAATGATTAGAATATGTCAAGCTGATCCGTCTTGTTGCTGAATGGACCTTGCTGTTTTCTCAACCACTGAACCAAGATGAGCAGGTTCTGCAGCCTCTGGAGCAAGATGTGTACTTCAACGAAGGAGCTCCGATCCAGGAACATCCACAAACCCTGACAACGACTGAAACCTATTGGGTGAAAAAAAGAAACTATGAATGTTTTGGATTTATGGGATTTTTTTTTTCAGAACTGACATTTGATAAAGTGGCAGTGCCCAGTTACATAGCTTGAATTAAATAAAATGGGTTTGACACAACATATTCAATTTAAAGTGCTTTTTTACTCATTAATTTGGAGGAAGAGAGCAGAAGAATTTTTACCTTTCCAGTCCACAAAATAAGAAACATATCTTGCCCAAATAAGAGAAACAATCAACATTCATTTGTCTGGTTATAAACATGGAACAGTTGTGAAGCTTCTAAAAAATGTTGGGCCAAGCAAAATAATCAACACTTCCATGAGAGCACATTAGAACTCATCAAAACCTGAAACACTGAAACACTGTCTGCCTTATTTCCCTTAGCTAATGTTAGTGTTCATAATTTAACATTAAAGAAAGAGATTGGGAGAAAATAGCATTTATAGGAGAGTTTCAGGGCAGCAGAACACAGAAGACTGTCTCACATTTGCCAATAAGTATCTTGATATATTGAAAGCCACGCCTTTCAATATATCTCCCATTTAAAATCACATAGAAATTGCCAAATACAAAATACTTACACAAGGTTAACAATTCCTTTTTTGTGAATTCTGATGTCCTCTGTAGCCAGGAGCCAAAGGTTTGTAGATGCTCCTCCAAACACGCATCACCTTTGTAAAGTTTAATGTAACAACACACCTTTTACCATAAAATATTTTACTAAGTATATAGAGATCAGAGGTTTCTTCTATTCTTTACGTACCTTTAATATGCAGCTTCTTCAGCCAGTGGATGATGGCTCTGATTTTGTTAGCACCCAAAGCTTCAGACCATTGAACCTCCAACATGATCTTAAATGTCAGATCTTGGGTTCTGCAGCAGGATGAGGATTTTCAGGCAAAATTAACCCACAAACAGCCAAATTGACACTGGCCACACATTTCAATGGCCATAATAATACATGACCATACTGTACAGAACTGTAAATTATGTCAAACAACTAAAACAACTATTTCTCAAAGTTCTGCCACCTCTTCACCACTATCTGAGTGTATTTATTATAATATTTCAGGTTAAACAAAAGTCATATAAGATCCTCAAAGACCGAGAAAGTGTGCCTGAAGTGAGATTTATAATACACTTCAGGCACATGTCCTTCAGGTGTTACAAACCTATAACATGTAATGTTCTTAGACTATCTTAAACATAATTAGATCAATGGATTGTTCAAGAGCAGATTAAAGCATAGAGGTTGTGAGAATTGTTCTGACATCTAAAAATGTTATAGATTCAGTACTTACTCTGCAATAGAGGAGGTTATTTGTCTGTTGAATGTTGATGGAATTTCCTCGGTCTGAGCAGAGCAGTGAGTGCACTAAGTTGTGTCATGTGGATTTTCAAACAACCGCAGCGGCTGCAGCAATGTTTTCCTTCACCCAAGCTACTTTCTTAGATGTTAATCCACTAATCTCTCTCTGTTAACATTTCATTGGCTGAGCCGCACCATCTCCGGTCTAGTAGTGAGGTCTATTGCAAAAGAAGAATCCAATAATTATTCCTTTTTGACTTTGCGTTTACATCAGTGTACTATTTCTCAAAATCTCATAGAACCAAATAGTCGCACAGTCACTCAAAGTACTCTGTTAACTTCCTTCTAGATTATGTCATTAATTTACATTTAGAAGAATGTAAAAAAAAATACTTATCCACGTACCATAAATATGCATTCATACCCTTTTGACTTTTTCACATTTGTCATATTTTACCCAAAACCTTCCATGCAGTTTAGTGGCATTTTATTTAATATACCAAAATAGCATGACATACCAAAGTGTTAAAAGATGTTAGAATATTTTAAAATTGCTAAAAATGAAAACTTTTTTTTATTGAGCACCAAGAGTGAATAGCTGATTATATACATGGTTATATCTAAAGCATTGAATTGTAGCTCTGGTTGTTTGTTTAGGATTAAGAACCTCAACCTCAGTCTTAAATGGCTTGTAGCCTCTAACTAGTTTTTTTCTAGAGTTGTCTTGTGCTGAGCTTCATCCATCTTTTCTTCAGCTATGATCAGCTTCAGATCATAGTTGAAGAAATGCATCCCCACAGAATACTGCTGTCAGTATTGACAGTGGAGTACAGGATTATGTACAGTCCTAGGAATTTTAGTCTTGTGTAACCAGAGTACCCTCGCCATGTTTGAGACTGTTTACTATTTAAATTAGAGGACTTCTTAAGGCAAATCTTCAGGCTAGTAGGAGATCGAGCTACAGCATCTCTCTATCCATCCGTCTGTCCATCCATCCGTCGCTTATTCTTGCAAAGTCGTGGAGGGCCCATCAAGGATTGCCTTTCTCCAGCAATTATCAAGTGATTGCTGAGGTACACCATGGACAGTCACCGGTGCGCAACATAGACACAGCATATTGATATATAATTTCTTTAAAGTAATATGAATTAATTAAATATTCAAATATTTAATTACATTTAGATGACATTTGGTGTATTTTACTGTGTCAATTTGGAAATATTCAACATTCAGTGCTTTAGCGCTTAACTATGTCTAACTGAAACTCTCGACCACACCTTTCACCTTCATAAGAATATTAGGAATGAGTAAATACAACATGCTTATTATTTAGCACAAAGTATGTTTTGGAAACAGAAAGACAAGTGTTAAATCTGTTCTTGAATTTTAACCTACACGCTTACACAACAGCTACTTGTTATTACTTTCCCAGAACTGAGACTGTCAGATTTGCATAGGTGGCAGAAGGTGGGTGCAAATCCCTAGTGGGGCCCAGGGCCGATTAATGATTAAGAGGAGATTATGTGGAGGGTCAGGTGTTGGCCGCCGGTCTCATTCAGATGCTCCCGTAGCTGCCTTGTGATATCTCTGTCAGTATGACCACTCGGCTCCCTCAACAAAGAATGAGGACATCATGGAGAAAATAGGCAAATATGAGGATGATGTCAGGTGTTGCTGACGAAAGCAGAGAACATGACGGTGAGCATAGTTGCAGATTTAAAAAAAAATATTTCCTAAATAAGAGTTTTTGCATAATATTTAAGCAAGCATGATGGGAGTGATTTGTTTTTACACATTGAATAGAAATAAGAGATACTGATCTTATGTTTGTTTCATTGTTATGGCTGTTGTGTTGATATTCCATGCTTATAAAAACCTTGTCAAATGTCATTCTACTTATTGATCACTATTTTCCTTTCTCAGACAGTATACTCATTTGATAATGTATATATATATATTATTATATTTTTTTACTATAGCCTTCTTCAGTATGACCATAATGCAGCGTCTACACTATATCAATTACGACGACTGGAGTAAGCTGCTTATGAAAGGACCGACAGAGAACCTACAACCAAACCCCCACCCCTCAGTCCGCTGCCCCCTCTGGAGGATAAACTGTTCCTTTTCCAATATCTACTTACATCCCACAATTAATCCCACCCTCACCTTTAAGGAATAACTACAAAATATACAATCAATGGCAGTTTTAAAGGTAAAGTTTACTAAGACCAGGAGGGACAAGCTGGCCCAGATCCTGTGGATCCTCAACTGGATCTCAGTGGTTACAGGGATCATCCTGTTCAGCCTGGGGCTCTTCCTCAAGGTGGAGCTCAAAAAGCGTGAAGAGCTGATGGCAGAGAAGGACATCCAGTATGTGCCCAACATGTTGATAGCTGTGGGCCTCATTGCTTGTGCTATCAATTTCCTGGGTGGGAAGATCTGCTATGACTGTGTGGACTCCACCAAGTTCTTGCGCTGGAAGCTGATCATGCTGCCCTACATCGTGTGCACCTTCTTTTTCACCCTGTGCGTGCTTGTGGGGGCTCTGATGTGCTACAGCATGCACTGGGAGCTGGAGGAGGCTCTGGACCTGGGCCTGATGCAGGCGATGAGGTTCTATAAGGACACAGACATGCCAGGACGCTGCTTCCTGAAACACACTGTGGACACACTGCAGATACAGTTCCAGTGCTGTGGGAACAGCGGCTACAAAGACTGGTTTCAAATTCAGTGGATAAGCAACCGTTACTTGGACATGTCCAAAAAGGAAGTCGTAGAGTAAGTAAAGCATGCTGTTGCAACATTTTAAAAACTTGACAAAAAAGACAGCAATACAGAGCTGTTCTTCAGAATGAATGTTGACATTTTACAATTGAACCATACCCTTCTTTTTTTTCAATGGTTGAAGATTGAGAGAAGAAACAACTTTATTTTTAACAGTTGAATTTAATTCTAGTGATCTCCAAACTATAAATTCAGACTAAATAGTTTCTAGATGAATATTTAAACCCTTCTTCTGGAAGAATTGAGAGCTCATGGTTTGTTTCCTGACAAAAATCTGGCTCTTGGGCATAGTCCATTATCTGTTCAGTAAGGCAAAATTTGAAGCTATTTCTCACATTGATTTATTAAACATGTGTGTTTGAGATCATCTACTCGTAGTAGCACCCCAACTGTCTTAATCACAGTTTACTCATAATTAAACAAAGAAGCTATTTTGTTCACATAAGTTCAGGTTACTTTACATGGCTTTTTTTTTTTTTGCCTGCATAAACTAACAGAGAGAAATGCACCAAACTGACCAAAAAAAAACTCAACTTTATCCCTTTCCTGCTCTCAAGTCGACTGAGAAGTAATGTAGAGGGGAAGTACCTGATGGATGGAGTCCCATTCAGCTGCTGCAATATCAACTCACCTCGACCTTGCATCCAGCAGCAGATTACCAACAACTCGGCCCATTTCAACTATGAGCATCAGACCGAGGACCAGAACCTTTGGATGAAAGGCTGCCGACAGGCACTGCTGGAGTACTACACCCACATTATGCAGTCCATTGGCCTTACAGTCCTCATTACCTGGCTCTTTGAGGCAAGGAAACACTATATAGCTACCTTACCTTGAAAATATATTTGTACCTCTTGAACTTGTCACATATCAAAACCAAAAGTTAAACATTTTATTGGGATTTTATGAAACAGACAAGTGAAAGTAGAGCACAATAGTTTGTAGAACCATAGAAGTCTTTCTGAATTTGTCGGCCTGGATTGCACATGTAAATACTGAAATCTTGCCCATTCTTCTTTGCAAAATTTCTTTAGCTCAGTTAGTGTGCATGAAGAGCATCTGAATGTAAATTTTCAAAATGTTCCACTCACACTGAGTAATAGATTTGGGTCCTAATTATAACAGGGTCACAAGAACACTTTTGAATGTGCTTTGAACGTGTTTCCATATGCCTTAGTCTCATGTCTTTTGTAGCCTCTAACTGGTTCTCTTTTAATTACTGCCTGATTACATATCTGATTACCTCTGTTCCTGTAGAAAACAGTTACAGTTTGATACAGATACAAAAACAAATAAACACTTTGGGACTGTAATGTGACAAAATGTAAAAAGAAAAAAAAAAAAAAGTTCAAGATGGAGCGAATATACTTTCACTGTACCTGCAGTTGTTTAGAAAAATCTTTACATTTAGACAATCTTAGCTTCTCCTTTGGTCTTCTACAAATAATTAAAGCATACCATATCCAAACTTTATCTTTTTTTTTTTCATTTTTGTCACTAATTGCATTCCTGTTTTGTTTTAGCTGTCAGTGCTGACAGGTGTTCGTTACCTCCAGACCTCCCTGGAAAACGTGCTGAGGCAGGGAGACCCTGACTCCGAATCTGATGGTTGGCTGCTGGAAAACAGCCTCATGGAAACGGCCCGCATCATAAAGAGCCTCGGCAAGAGCAACCAAATAAACACAGCCAACAATGGTGACCCCAACATTGATGTCCCATCCACCTCGAAGGCACATTATGGGCCAGACAATGTTCCCCCAAAGGAGAAGATGGAAACAAGCTAAACATTTCAGACTTTAAGACCGTACTGAAAAATATCTCCAATCCTCTGAGCTGTTGTTGTCATAAGATAACGTATTGTCTACCTTTTTTTAAGATCTGTTAATGGTGTTATATATTATATTATTTATGTCAGGATATGATCCATTTTACTCGTCAACTACAAAAAAAAATGGAGTGAAAAGGTTTGCCATAACCAAAGACTGGCACTATGTCAACTTAACAGAATAACTTGTCAGTGAAAGTGGCCTTGCCATTAATAATGTTTAATCATGCATGTTTTTTAAAAGTCCAAACTTTTGGATGCAATGGTGAAGTAAAGTACTGAATCTGTAAATATGTCTAATAGTTGTGCTACAGGGAAATGTTTAATTGATTACTTTTTACATGCTTAGTGTTAAACCAGTGTTTGGGTAGAAGATCTGATCTATGCATTCTATAGATAACTAACCACTTTAGTCACCTATAATCATCTAATCACTTTTTGTTGACAAAATGCAAGGCGGCCATCTACAGGACGTTTTGGCTGTCACTTCAGATTTAGATTCTTGAGCCACATTTATCTTTATTCTATTTGTGCTGGTCACCATACATAAAATTTATAAAAATTCTCATCTAACAGAAAAGCAAGGTTATATACATTGCAAATGGGTATTAAATCTATGAATTGATTTAAATGGGACAAAACAGCAAATAAAAACAAGTGGGATTTACATTGCAAATACCACAGTGTACTCAGTTATCCAACAAAAGAAACGGCTACGATAGTCAAATACTGATAAATGGATTACATAAATATTTATCATAAGGTTTTAATGTAGGTACATTTAAATAGCTGTATAGTTATATTAGGTATATAGGCCTTAAATTACTGGGTCAGAGGCTGTTGGGAGATTGTCATTGGGACCTGTGTACTGATTGTAATCCGTTGCCTTGTTTGACATCGAATCATCCCAATGATGGCTCTCCTGAACCTGCAGGAAAAAAATCTTTTACAGTCCCAGAACACACCATCAAATTTAATCCTGTGTAGTCAAGAAAACACTCACTTTTTGTTGGCAATAACATAGATGCAGGGGTTGTAAAACGTTGAGGACTTTGCAAAGAGAGGAGCAATAATGGCCATCGGGGCAGGTATGGTCTTTGGGTCACCAAATGATGCCCAGAGGCAAACCAAGGAGTAGGGAGACCAGGCAACCAGAAACATGATGATCATTATAATAGACATCTATAGGCGGGAACACAGACAACAAAAGTCTTAACTTTAACACTGATTTGGTTTCCTTGTGGATAAATGCATGTTTTACCAATTTAAACATACTATGTCTTGTCCTAGGAAAATTATTGTGATTAAAATAAGTCTTAATAAACATTTTTTCACACACAAAAACCATGTCTACTAAGTGTTACACATAAAAAAAATATGTTAAAAAAACTTGCAGTTTGCTAGGAAGAGTGGGTGTCAGGATCTTTTTTAGTTGCTGTAGTTACTAAACTGTAGTGAATTTGTTGGATTCAAAGCCTCATAAATTAAATTCTTAGGATTTGCTTTTTTAGTTCACAAGTTTATGACAGTGACTCAAATGATGGTCTGCATCATTTTATCCCTCTACAGTCTTCTACTTAACATCCAGATCAGTTCTCCAAATCACCTTGACTCTGAGAGCCTATCCAGCCTATGCAGTGAATATTTCATTTGGTTATGTCTGGGATCTTTTCCCTTTACTCTTTTACACAGGGCTGAAATGTAGCTAATTTAGTAAATCTAGAGCTTACTCTTTTTGCGCTGATTCTTCCACAACATGACACACCAGAACAAAAACTCCTATCAATGTGGATGAATCACAGAGCCATTCTTCCAACTTCTTCTCTGTCCTATCATTGCAATTGAAAAAATGAAATAACTGACTTTCTTTTGGCTTACTTCTCCCCAGTCTGTCTTGAAATTCACTGACTTGACAAGAACAAAGCAGCACAGACTCTGAACTTCAGTTTAATTTAGTTGATTTGGGATAAACTGAACAGAAAGGTAAAAAGACCACCACACATTTGTGGAAACATGTCTGACATTCTAAAATAATCTCTGCTTACTAGTGATTCATCACCTTCAAATTTGCTGTTAATGGACACAAAATAGTGTCCATGTTGTGTATTTAAAACAGGCTGCTAGGAAAAGCAAAGCTGACTTACCTTGGTAACGTCCATCTGGTCAGACCAGTCGATGTTGATGCTCTCCATGCAGTTACTGGTTTTGTACCTCTTCACGGTGACAGACACGTTGTAGTAGCAGTAAAACATGACAGATAAAGGAACCACAAAGTTTACTGCAATCACCGCCATCGTGAAGGAGATGAAGGAGCTGTGAAGGAAAAGTAGAGGTGCGTTATAAAGAACGTCGAGCAAGTGAAGACTATGTTACACAAAAAAGCAAGATAGGCACTTTTGAAAACTCACGCATCGTTTTGTCTCCAGTTGATTGTGCACGTTGCTCCAGTGGGGTCAGGGGCGTAACTTGCCCAGCCTACTATTGGCATGGAGGACCAGAACACAGCATTCAGCCAGGCAGCCAGAATAAAGATGTTGTAAGACCTAGCAGTCATTTTCTGACCTTCAGAGACAAAATCAAAGAACTTCAACAAGAGCGAGAGGGAACAAATTAAAATCTGGATTGTTTATTAATTTCAAATGTTCCTTCCTATTTTGAAACTGTTTGAAAGTGGGAGTTTTGTTTTGATCAATTATTTTTGACTGATGGTGTCTACAATGCTATGCTAATTCTGTCAACAACTTCCAGTCTGGCATTTTGACATGATGTAAAAACTTAAATTCGTTTTGATCTCTCTGATTTTAAAGAGAGACCCGCTTTGAAAAGATTTCATCGACATGAAAACTTTTGCAAGGCTTCAGATAGGCTGCAGAGTAGTTGGAGTTGCCACTGCCATCACTTAACATGTTCTATGGCATCAGATACATTCAATAGGAACCAGAATGTCCAAAAGCTTTGTTGTGGACACTTTGCAGTTACTAAAACCAAGAAATATACACAGTAAAAGCTGTCCCTAACTGTAGCAAGGAATGGTACGGACATTCTTGGCTTTATTAGTTTTAGTTGTATAACAATAAAATTTATTTTGCCCTTCAAATCATATAATTTGTCATTTTAATAATGTTTTTGTTAGGTTTGGATGCTGACAAAGGGAGTTTCTTCCTTCTCCATGGCTCAACTAAAGGTAAAGGGGACATAAAAGTTGGAGAGGAAAAGAATGGGCTCGTACTGATGCCTGGTCTGCAGATGGTGAGGTAGCGGTCAATAGCAACCACAGTCAGTAGGCCGATGCTGGCCATGCCGAAGAAGATGTTGAGGGCTGCATATATCTGAAATCAGAACCAAAACAAAAAGTTCAAACACAGATTTTCTATGTTGCTGCTTATTAGGACATTTTTACTGAATCTGTTTAGCATCACTAAACAGTTGATAGGCTATTAAAATTACACACAAACACTAGTTTTTAGCTCTTCATATGGGAAAGCATGTTTGCATCGTATGGAATGTGTGTTCCTGAAAGGAATAAAACATAAGTTTGACCAAATCTGCACAAAAACAAAAATAATCTTCAGAAAGAAAGTCCAAACACGTGACCTGAGCTGACCAGCTGAGGTGAAAGTCTGCTCACTGTTCGGAGTCATGGCAGCTTAGAATAAACCTAGTTAACCATTCTAATTTTACATGACGAGACAGAAAAAAATAAAAATAAAAAAATTATCCAAAAGAAACAAAAATAAAAAAAAAAATCCAAAGAGAAACTCTTGATCAAAACCACATTAAAAGACTACAGAGAAGTAAAGTAGAAGAAACTGTGTGTGATGTGTGTGTGAATTTTTGTTTTTGTTTCCTCACCTGACAGCCGGAGTAGCCGAACTTCCAGCTTCCATGAATATCTGAGGCAGCAGACATGGGATAACCAATACCAGCCACTCCAATGTCAGTGAAGGCCAGGTTGATGATGATGAAGTTAGTGGCTGTGCGGAGCTCCCTGAACTTTACAAACATCAGCAGAACGACGATGTTACTGGCCAAACTGATGACACCTGAGAGTGGAGGAGGCAAAAGCTTTCTATAAAGGTAGTTCTTTATGCATGGCCATGGAGGCTTCCTTCAGATTTTTGCTTCAAAATGTGTAACATTTCAAACATTCAAGTACAAAGTAACATACATAATCTGTATGTTTGTTAAATCATTTAACAAGAAAATAAATCTCTAAACAAGTTCAGATATGATAGATAAAAAAATATGAATGAATTTCAAACCAATGCAAGAATCACACTACTGTTTTGAGATTCTTCTTAAAACTTTCTTCTTACATTGAAGGAATAAAGTCTTAATATTCAAAAGTTTTTCCCATACTCCAGTTTCTTTCTCCATTTTATCCAGAGTTAATAAAAGCACTACTGTTACTTTTCTGGAGGTTTTGTGACCGTGTGGAACCATAGTTTTCTGAAAGGTTGGAGATCAGTTATCCAGCTTGGGCTTGAGTCCTAAAATTCCTCTACATAGCTTAATAATATTCTACACTATTGCACTATTGTTCCTTTTTTTTTTTTTTGAGGAACCTTATTTTTAATCAGTTTAATTAGTTTTGCCATGAATTTGTTAAAGTGGAGAATCATTTTTTTTTTTTTTCTCAAAGGGTCGGTCTGGCATGGATATAACATTTAGACCATAGAAGAATAATGAACTTAAGCTTCATATTATGAGGAAACCATAGCTATTCAACATAACTTTTTCTTTGTTTTTCCGATGGCGTGTCCTTTTTCCAGATTGTTGAATAAACTCAACGATATAACATTGTTTTCACACACGATATTGTTTTCTCTGTTTCTGCCAGCTCAGTTTATCTAGAGTTATATCTATGAAATCCCACAGATGGTGTTCCTTTTCCTACCTGCAGTTATCAGATATCCAGCCACGATGTTGTGCTCCATTTGGCTGAAAGCACTTTTTCCTCCGTATGGTGCAACATCACCAGAACTGTTCACCTCCGAGTCCATCCCCATCTTTTGACGTGTTTTAAAAACAATAAAAACCAGAACTCTTCTTTACTGTTCTTCTCTAAAGAGCAGAACAGTTAAAAACTCTTGAGATGCTGTTTGAACAGAATAAAGAATCAGAGAGCTGGTGTTGGGAAACTAAAGCCTGTTTCTCGGTGGATTATTACATTCCAGCTCTGTTCTCTGCTGGGAGCCAGTATTTCATACAAAAGTAAGGATTACTGCTCATGTGGCCTGAAATCTGGGTTCTGACACTGACATTTCAACAAAAAATAACATTTTAATTGTGTCACACAGCAAACATTACAGAGGATTCTATTGCAACCCCTGACATTCCTATACCTCAGTCAGAGATCACATGTGTTGTCGTCCCACATGTGTTTTTTCATTACAAAGCAAATGTATATGACCAAGATGACATAACATTAGTGCAGATTAAAAATTCCTATGCTAGATGAGGTAAAAAGGCATTTTAGATCTAGGAGATATGGCTCACCCACTAGGATACTAAATGGTCTTAGACATCACAAGCAGTCTTCTCAGCATCACAGACAATTGTCATTTGTTATTCACAATCTAATTACTACAGGAAGTGTTTCTGTACATTAAAGCTTATAAAGGACATTGAAAATGCTACTTGATGTGTTTTCAAGAAATCTGGATTTCATTTGAACATGTAATTTAAAATCTCAAATAATTAAACCTGTTAAATCTGAGGTAGATCATCCTGCACTGGACATGGATTCTTTAAACCCCATTTTAAAAAGACACATTAATATAAACTGTCTTCTTTAATTTCATTTTATTAGAGATTATTCAGTACAAAGCAGGAAGTACTAATACGTCCCTCCCGCCAAATTCCATTATTTAATCAAAAAAGTAGGGACCAATCCTGCTTTGGTTCTTTCCCAACATGACTGGTCCATAAAGTAATGAATGACCGTTTAAAGGGGAGAAACTTCATTTGCTTGATTTTCTGGTACTGAATCCTTACATAATCCTAAAGGAGGCCTCTAGAGCGAAATAAAAATGTGTTCTATTGTATATTTACTTTAATTATTGAAAAAGTACATTGTGACTTTTTCACAATGTCCTAGATGCTGCTTTTATGGTAGCTCAGTCCTGATGAGACGCAAGACTTCATCCAAGACAGCAGGTGGCGCCGTAAGCATTACTCTTGTTGTAATTTGTTAGGTAAGACCGAATGAGCATTTCCTCACATTGACTCATCAGCTTCTCTCTGTTAAGGAAGAAACGTGACATCGTGTCAAATAATAATAATAATAATAAAAATGCCGGGGATCTTGAGGACCGTTGCCAGCCGCGTCGCACCCGTCCTGCGGGGACACACTGTCACCCAGTCGGCGAATATGTACACCAGGCCGGCTAAAGAGAAGATCAGCTTCGTTGTGAGTGTCAGGGCTAATGGCTAGCTGCTAGCCGCTAGCCGCTAACGACTGTCCTTTTGGAGGTCATAGTCTGTGCTCTCTTTAGTTATAGATTATTACATTTTTTCAAAAACCAACTAGATTTTGGTGACTGATGGTGGATTCACACACTCTTGTTTAGTTAAAATCTTTTTCGATTTTTTTTCAGTTTGGCCTGAAGGGTTTCGGAGATCTGCGAAGTTTTGCCTTTCAGATTAAGACTAATTTAATGAGAAACTGTTCAGAATAGTTTTTTCCCCCTTCTGTAATCAATTATATAGTCACCTTAAAGGTCAACTAGTTTAAACAAGACTACGTTTAATGACCTAATATTGCACTGAATCTTAATGAGATTCAATTTTAAAATAAGTTAATTTTAAGTCGTTTAAAATGTTTAACTGGTTCTGAAAGCCAAAGTAATCTCTTTGAACATATCCAAGTAGTAAAAACCAAAAAATCAACACATATTCATACTATTACGGTACCACTATTTTAATGTTCTTCTCTGACTAGTAGTTTCTCTTCAGCAACTTGTTTATTTTAAATAAATCCCTCCATGTTTAGTATGAACAGCAGAACATGTGTGACACAATGTGCAGAATAGGGAGAGCAATTTAACATTTACTACATCTGCTCAAGAGGGACATAAAACACATTTAAATGTACAGGTTTCTGATGAGAGCTTCGTCTGCAGCTCCAAGGTGGCTCTGTTTTCTAACCACAGAATCATTAGGAAAAACAACTAATCTTTTTGAATCTTTATTTCAGGATTGGATTTGTTAAGTATATGGATTTTAATAAGTTTTCTTCAGTTTGGCTAGAAAGATCAATATGTAGGTATGGATAAGATGAGCTTAAAAATGATCTCTATCTTCAGAAATTTGCTGTGATATTGAATAAAAACATGAACAAAATTCAACACAGCTCAGTTTGCTATAAATATCCAACAGAGCCTTGATGACAGGTCAGGATAGTTTGCCTCACCAACTATGGGTTTGATGCTGGATTGTTTACTGCATCTAAACTATCCATATGTTTAGTGTTCAAAGATAGAAGTTGGATAGCGTTACCTGTTTGCTCAATTGAAACGCAGCCTGAATGCAGTGCTGATAGACAATTCTGTATACCGCTGAAATTACTTTTTATGTTCCGTCAACTCCTCACATCTCAGTTGTCTCAGGTTTGTGTTTCTTTCTGACATATTCTCCGTCCTGAGATTAATTCCTTGTTTTCTTTTTGTTCAAACTGGGAAACATCCCTTCAGTGCCATACATTTTTGCCTCAGTTGCACTGAATTCAATTCAAAACACTCCTTACTGTTTCATCTACAAGATGAATTATAGATCTAAAGATTTCTTCAATGTCTGAAGATAAACAGAAAACCCTTCTTTGCTCCTTTAGCTTGAGGATTGTATTTAGTCTTTTATCAGTCACTTGTTTGTAGACCACAAGGTGATGTCTGCTCTTTTGCCCTTTTAGCTCAGTTTGATTGTATTGTTCTGCACTCATCTGCTGACTCTTCAATCCGTCTTTCTGTCTTTTGTCCAGGAATCATCAATTGCATGCGCTGTGTTCTCCGCAACAATCCTTGGACCCTCTGGATGGGTCCTGGCTCACCTGGAGGACTACAAGAAGAGGGACTAAAATGGAAACTATGTCAGATGTGGTGCATCCAGCCTCCGTCTTATCCTGGGATCATCATCTTAATCTAATGCTGAAAAGATGTTTTTGTTATCACTCCTCTACCTCTGTGACAGTTCCTTGCCCCTGTTACAACTTCACTTAAAATTATGGCTCTGTTACGTCAATTATGCTACAATTTTGGTGTCAAGCTTCCCTCATAAGGAGTGTTACATAATTAAAATTGAACCTTAAATGATGCTGTTTGTCTATCATTTTTTTTGTCACGATTTTACAGACTTTTGTCGCACATTTCAGGAACCTCAGAGGATTCTGAAGGAAATCCAATACTCTAAGACCTGCTGGTGTTTAGAACAGGTTCAGTTCTGAACATCTTTGGCTGATGACATG